>NC_086324.1:85293381-85593381 GCF_036172605.1 Pelobates fuscus
CATGGCAACATGCCATATTGTTAACAAGGGACGTTCCGCTTCACTGACCATCATGCGGTTCGTTAGGAATCTCACATGGCAAGCAGCGAAATACAGTGTTTCCTGAATTGTGTACATGTCCCTGGGATTCTAAATGTTGCCGCCGACCATTTATCCCGATCTCATTTTCAGGAGTTCCGGGCGGCCCTACCCAAAGCGGCCTTAACACCCACTCCCGTACCACAGTGGCAGGAGATGACCTTGGACTAAACAGATTACTCGCTCATGGATATCATCTCTCACAATTGGGACTTTCTGTAAATACTAAAAAAGTTTGATAGGGCTTTTCTGTTGTTTAATAAATTTGTGATGGAACACAAAATTGCTGACAAATTTGCTATGAGTACTATGATTGCGCTTATTTCTTTTTGCCACCTTCACTTAAAACTATCCTTTAACACTATTAAATTATACATCACGGGTATTCAACACCACATCCTTACTACATGGCCTGATAAACAACGGTTCCTCTCCTCTTACCAAGTAAAGTCTATTCTGAAAGGTATCAAGGACTCCACCCCGGTACCTACACCTTCCAGATTACCCATACATGACATTCTATTCCAATCACTATCAAATCTGTTAGACACTTCACCGTTTGAGACTTGCACAAATCAGGTCATCAAAACAGCCATATACTTGGCATTCTATGGGTTCCTTCGGCCAAAGGAATTTACCACTGCTAACTACAACACCCCAAACTTCATCACAAGAGCTGACCTAGTCAAAACACACGACCACTATACACTGCTCCTACTCCATACGAAAACTAGTATGAAGGGACAGACGGTCACCATACCCTACTACCCTACTGACAACAAATGGTGTCCCGTGGTAGTCTTCGACCAGTATCTTTTATCCATACCAATGACACCACATCAACCACTACTAGCCTTGTACGGTAAAACACTCACCATTAGTAAGTTCATGCTTTACGTAAGAACGTTGTTTACACGTTTGGGGCTAAACCCGTCCAAATATTCTGGTCATTCATTTCGCATAGGAGCCGCGACTACCGCTTCAAAAAAGAATATCCCTGCACATATCATTAAGATCATGGGCCGCTGGAAGTCCACAGCTTATACACGATACATTCCCCAGCCAGTGCAGGAAGTACGTTTAGCATTTAAGAACATGATTGTGTGATAATCGTATATGTATTGTAGGCTGAATAAACTGGTTTCATCTTTTTGCCCTCTTTTATTTCAGGCCTACTACATCGTCAGTTACGGCACACCACAACTGACTTTTCATATCTTATTGTTTTAAGTTACTAACTCTACGGCTTTATGCCTTGACCACAAATGGAAGGCAGGGCCTGAAGTTGTGGGAGGGGCTTGAGTCCCCTTCTTAAGGAGCTCCAGCCCTTCGCCTGCTACCGGCTCAGGTCTTGAGATTTGTCCCACCCACCTCTCCTCCTTTAAAGCAATTCTTGAGGTAGGCCCTCTTTTATTTCAGGCCTACTACATCGTCAGTTACGGCACACCACAACTGACTTTTCATATCTTATTGTTTGAAGTTACTAACTCTACGGCTTTATGCCTTGACCACAAATATATATATATATATATATATATATATATATATATATATATATATATATATATATATATATATATATATATACACACAAAAGCAGCCATTATACTGGTTAACTGGCGAACACTGAAAGTCTTCTCCTGGCACTAGACAAGGAGAAGGCTTTTCAACAGACTTAATTGGCAATACATGGAGTGGGTCCTCCTGAAATTCAGCTTTCCTACTACTTTTACAGAAGGTTTCTTAGCTCTTTACAACTACCCAGCAGTCCAAGTTTTCAACGCAGGGTTTATATCTACCTAATTTCAGTTCGTTAATGGCTATAGACAGGGTTCTCCTACTCGCCCCTGCTGTTCATTCTCTCTCTGGAACCGCTGGATTATAAAATAAGACACCTCCCTGATATACGTGGGGTACGCATAGGTGAAGTCGAATACTGACTCTCGATGTTCGCAGACGATATCCTACTATCATTAGAACACCCACTCATCTCGGTACCAGCTCTTCTCCACTTGCTAAAGGAATGTGGAGACATCTCCTATTACAAACTAAACCCAAGTAAAAACCGAAGCATTACCAATCAGATTACCAACACACACAATACAGAAACTTTCCCAATGCTATCAGTTTGACTGTAGGAAGTCTAGCCTAACCTTCTTAGGGGTAAAATTGGCATCCTCCCTACAATCCACCTTTAACCTGAATTACAAGACCTTACCGGACATATGTACTACGGTCTTCTCGAAAGGGAAATCAGTAAAGCTTTCATGTTTAGGTCTCTCTGCATACAGAATACAGAAAATTATTAACTCGGACGTGTGGGACTCCCAGAAATATTGCATCCCACTTTCACTTATGCAAAAACATCCCACGCAGGGAGGGGTAGGGCTACCGAATTTAGTGATGTACCACAAGGCCTTCCTGTTGGAATCTGCAATCAAAATGCATGAAACAAAGGGGTGGACATGGAAAACCTTAGAGTGACAGGATCCACACTATGTTACCTAATGTGGACACCAAAACATATAAGACCAAAAATTTTGAAATTACTCCCAACTACACTACTCTCACTCTCGCAATGGGACCAATTCAGATCACTCCTAGAGGACCCTCATAGGTACAATAATGACACACCATTGTTCACATTGTGGTTTTCTCCACATGGCTCACTTTCAAGTCCTGGTATAATAAGGGAATACGCACTATAGGGGATACATGCAAAACAGGGGAGATCATACCCTTCCTGGATTTACAAAAAGTCTACCTCTTACCAAATTCATATGTACAGGTACAGTTGTAAAGACCTGCCACCTCCTCCCTCAGTGTTGCAGCCCGTAAGATTTATGATAGATGCTGGAAGTCACCAAGACACCCCAAAGCTTTATCATTATGTTATAGCACGCTAAGGGAAACCTTGCCAGATATACCCTTTCCCTTTGTTAAGCCATGGCAGCTAAAAGCAGAATAGGATAGTCAGCGAGCAAGAATGGCTTGCCCCAATAAATGTGCTGAAAGGCCTTACCAAATGCTACCCACATGTAGAAGCTCATATGAAGTTATTTATAAATGGTATTACATGCCACACAAACTAAACAAGATGTATTCCCATGACTTTCAGCACATGTTGGCACTGCAAACGAGAAGAGGGCAATATGACCCACATCTGGTGGCGTTACCCAAATATTGCTCCACTCTGGGACTTGGTAGCTCACATCATGAAGGGGGTGGGGCTAACAGAAATACAAACATCTATAAAAACATGTTTATTTCTGAAATTCCCAGACAGGCAACCCAAGGCTTCCAAACAAATAGGGGCATTGATTATACTAGCAGCACGTAGCTTGATAGCCCTCAACTGGAAACAACAAGTGTGCTCCACTAGGGCCCAACTCATGGAAAAAATCCACTTATTTAATACATACGAGCGCATGGCCATAAAAACACCAAAAGATAGGGACTCGTTTCACACAGCGTGGCAACCGTGGTAAGAGTGGTATACAAAAAAACATCTCTGCTGATGCCTCTGTGACCCCTTTGCCTTCTGTTTCTTGGTTACGAAGAGGAAATGACAGTGATGATTGTAGAGAGTTAACCACTCTCCCTTCTTTTTTCTTTCTGTATCCATTTCCCCTTCCCTAGACAGTATGTTGTTCTCTAACCAGTCCGCACGCCAACCAATCAAGCACGGAAAGTCACAGAAGGCAGAAACTCACGACCCATACATAGGCCGATAGACATGTTTATCTAAGAGCCTGTAGGAAATATAGATCAGTCGGGAAGGTACCCACGCAATCCTTAAAGCAATGCCTCATTGTAGGCTGACACAAGAGTTTAGTTACATTGTATTACCTCATTACGTACTATGTATTGAAGTATATTCTATACTCTATGACATTTAAGTGGTTACTGGCATAAAATGTTCACACAGATCTGCGAGCATATTGACTAATAACTCTTTATGTTTCTCTTCTGTATCCCAATATATTGTCGGACTAGTGCTACTGTTGTGATTCCCTTAATTAATCCATTCTGGAGGTCAGAAAAAAAGTCAAAATGAGCTGGCATGGAAACCCACAATGCAGAACACACAGTACAAGGCATGCAAATGATGAAGCTCCGCTCCCTACCTTTCCACCTCTTGAGAAATGCACCAAAAAGTCCCAAAACCACTGTAAAAAAAATCCAGAATGGCTCCAAAACTCGATGCAAAAGTCGCTCCACCTTCACTCTCAACACAATGTGCTACCCACAGACTCCAGCACGCACGGGGATGGCGCTATAAACCTCCAAGGTGCAATGCAGGCTGTCTACTGATGATGGGAGTCAGAATTAAGTCATATTCTGGCTCCTGCGGCATCAGCAAACGGCGCGCGAGGGTGCAGAGCAGGGAGGTCACAGCTCCCTCGACACCTTTGATTCTAACACAGCCACACGCCATCAGGGGGTCCAGAAGGTGGACATCAGGCCACCTGATGCACTCCCCCATTACAGGGGGAACACAAGGGAAGCCCGAGTGGGCGTCTGTGGGCAGCATTTTTTGCCACCCCCTGGTTAGTGCCGTCCAAGGCAAATACAGCACTGATTGTATGTACATACTGTATCTAAAAAATAAAATAAAAATAATTCAAATTCCTGCAAGTATTTGTCTTAATTACAGATGTACCTTAATTTTGAAACATGTTTTAGAAATTACACTGTAAATTGAAACCAGAATTGCGTTGTACATAATTGGTTTCCTTGAAGTGTGTTTTGTCAATAATAAAATAATAAGAAAGTTACAAACTATGAAGATTAATATCTAATTATTATACAAACTGTGAAACATACATAAAGATTGAAATTAAATCCATTTTATTTTAGTTCACAACAGAACAATAAAGAGCACTAACAGACATACAACTGTTTTAATAATATGCATGATGACAATCTACTGCCTTCTGGAGAATGTCTTTGTGGTTTGCATAAAGAGGAATTTGCTGGTCCACAACTTGCCACCGGATACATATGTCTGGATCATTGCTTTGTATATTCTGGTTTAAAGCAGGATAGAAAATAATTAAATTAACACATGTAGTCAAAATGTCTTCATTTAACATCAGTTACAATAGTTTATCAGAAGTGGATATGTTACAAAGTCAATTTGATAGGTCTTAAAGTGTGACTGTCAAGCAAAAATACTATTTCACAAGCACACATCATGGTGAACTTATCATGGTCACCATGGCAAATTTTATTTTAATTTATTTGATTTATTAAAAATTCTGTTTCAATACATAGAATATGCATGATTTGATTATACAGAATGATTCAGCTGATGTTTACCCATGTATAGTTCTTCTATCTCCTATCAACTGAAACTTTGTTGATACTTTTACACTTTTTAGACAAAAGCAGCACTTTTTGTATAAGGTAGGCAATATTTGTTTCTAAGTCACTAAAACGTGGATGTGCAAAAGCACTTATTTAGTGAATACTTCTTCCTTAGTGATTATATAAAGTGCCAGAAATTTTAAAATAACAGCTGCTGATATATTACAGTATGTAATTTCTCTTCACATACAACATAGACACATTTAACACAAAGTAGTGCAGCCCTTATATAAACAGTAAAGTGCAACACAGTGCTTGTAGTGCCACTTCAAGAATGCAAAGAGCGTAGCCTGTAACTGTGGGAGGGGTTACTTGGCTATAAAAAAAACATGAGCCACCCCTCTCACTGGGCCAATAATGCCTGTTTTAGCCCACCCACTGCTCCCCTTTTATTTTACACTATTCAATTTGGTGGTCCTTCTTTTTTCCAGAAATGCGCATATATATATATATATATATATATTTATTTTTTTTTTCTATATTTTTTTTTATTTATTCTATGTTTTGTATTTTCCGTTATGATTTACTTGTATCAAAGATAAACCATAATTGTTTTTGAATAAATAAAGTAGATATATAAATTTTATATATAAAGACAAATTGAACCCGATAAATAAACTAAAAAAATTACACAGTGCTAAAGTCCTTCCAAATTTGAAAGTGTATTGGCAAACAAAACATATATAGGAAAAAGTTAAGTGGTGGTTTCAGAATCCTTATTTTATATTCAGTTTATGTTATGTTCTATAGTATATTCATTTTGCAATAAATGTGTTAGCATTTTAATTTAGCAACACCATATTCTCTCTGCTCAGTAAAATATTTTTATACATGTGTTCATTTTTCAAGAGGCAGGAAATAATGAATAAATAAAATAAAATGTTTTTTTTAATTAAAACATTTGTTTAATAATAATAATAATTAATTTTAATTTTCTTTAAACATTTTTTTTTATGTACCATTTACAGAGTAAAACATTCTATAACGTCTGTTATATCAAAGAAAAATGTTCTTACTTGGTTTAGTTGTTGTAGCTCTGGGTCATCTTGACTTTCAAAATGCAAACTAACTGCAGATGTTTCTATCCAAGCATTGTCTGTATTCCTAGGGTCATCCACATAGCCTTTATAAACCTTACAAAATAGATAATAATTCAAGATAATTAAAAAGTTTCTACTATATTCTATACTCTTTCTGTATCACCCTATCACTCTCTGTATATATACTTTCGATATTTCAATTATTTTCAATTACATCCAAAGGACAAGTTAAAGATAAAAGTTTACAGATTTAAATGAGGAAGAAATCACATATTCACATATTAGCATTTATTACAATTGCAATTTGATTGCAGATGCAGAGGGATAATTCTTTTAAAATGTACCTAATGTATTTACCATTACTCATTTGCCACCCATGCTATTTTAACCCCTTGAGGACTCAGCCAAATGTACACGTTGTGATCAAAACAAAACGTAAACAAAAACTTGAATTTGCGCTATATGTATGTTCAGGGGTAATTCACCTCTGTCATATTATGTGCACTCACACTTATTAAATATAATTTTATTCAGGGGAAACAGGGCTTTCATTTAGCATCAAATATTTAGGTATGAAACATAATTTAATATGAATAAAATATATAAAAATGGGAAAAAATAAGAATTGTAAAATTTTTTTTAGTTCTACGTGACTTTTTTTTGTTTAAATAGTTTTTTATTGAAAATTTTGTTTTTATAGTACAAAAAAAGTTCAAAATGCATACATGCAACATACATAATACAGACGATTGGTATAGATAAATCATCTTCATAAATAGAGTGAGTTCATATATATATCACAATCAATCGAGTGTAGAAAACACACACAAAAAAAAAGTTCTTTAAAAAGCCAGAAAGTCCTTGGAATGACACAAACAAATGTCTGTAACAGAGGAATAAAAATAGAAAGTAAACACAAATTTAATTACATACAATCCCTGAGTTGTTTTCGACTGTCCAGAAAAAAATTACAAGTACCATACTTCCATTTAATCTACTTAATTAAATTTATAGATTACCATATAGTAAAGAACAATTTTGAAGCCAAGTTGAGTACCAGTCTCTTTTTTTTTTTTTTTTGAGACCGCTAAACAATTTTTGGTAATATCATTTTCCATTGTCAATTGGAATTTAATTTGGTTAATCAGGGAGATTTTCTGGAAATGATTAGAGGATTTCCACTGTCTCACAATGGTAATTGTAACTGCGATAAAACAATGAATGGCTAAACAGATGTGTTTACGTGATTTAAAGGGCCAATTCAGATGTAAAAGGGCCGAGGCTGGATTTTTATTTATTTCATTAAAAGATGCCTCGTTAAAGGATATTTCAGAAAAAATATTAAATGCCCAGGCCCAGAGTGACTTAAGTGCTGGGCAAGCCCACCATATATGGATATATGTACCAGAATAGGTACCGCATCTCCAACAAGTAGAATCTTGGGTATTATACATTTTGGCCAACCTTGTCGGAGTGTAATACCATCTGTGAAGTAGCTTAAAGTGACACTCGGTCAGGTTTAGGCCGTGTACAAATTTATTTACAAGGATTATAGAGGAAAGCCAGCCCTTTGGATAAATCACTAGGTTTAATTCATTCTCCCATGTTTTTATCAATTTATAAGGGATGGTATCTAAACCTTTGAAAAGAGAATTAGCAACAGAAATAACCTTGGGTACAGTTTGATAACAAAATACAATTTGCAACTCTTTAGCCCAAGGAAAAGAAGATTGAATAACATGTTTCTGAATATAATGTTTGATACGAAGGTAGGTAAATATTTCTTTAGACGGAATATGAAAATTATCCACAATCTGCTGGAAGGGCAAAATAATGTCTCCTTGCATAATATCCGATAGGGTTAATGTATCTTTGTTGGCCCAGTGTCTCAATGATAAGTCCTCTAAATTATTTTCTAATATATTTAGTTTACACGTTCTAGGAATTAGGTGAGTAAAACCCAAAATTTTCTTAATTTCAGCCCATATTTCCAAGGATTGCGCCAAAGACAAACAGTTAGGCAAGTCCCTAGAGAGCTTCCCAGGATCTGACCATATATGAAAGTAGAGTCTAGAAGAATGGATAGCTTCAGATTCCATGGTATACCATGGTTCAGAAATAAAGTGTGGTTCTTGTAGAGTATATATATGCCGAATAGTATTGGCATAATAAAGATTAGAAATATTTGGAAAATTAAGCCCTCCCTGAGACAATTTTTTAGAGATATTTTTTTGACTAATTCTAGGCTTTTTATTTTTCAAAATAAATTTATTAATGGCAGATTGAATCATTGCTAACCAAGCCTTAGGAATTTTAAGAGGGACCATAGAGAACAAGTACAGCCATTTAGGTAAAATATAAGAATTTATAATATTAATTCTACCTGTCCACAGAGTTTCTAAATGTTTCCATTTTCTTAAGTTTTGATTCATGTCTTTCATTAAGTGCATAAAATTCCTCTCCATTACATGAGAGGCGTTAGCAGGAAAACTGAGATCCAAGTAATTTATTTCTCTATCAGTCCAAATAAATTCGAATTTTTGGGATAACCTTTCAACCTGATCCGAAGACAGGTTAATGGTTAAAGCAGTAGATTTCGAAATATTTAACTTAAAATTAGAGATATTTGAAAACTTGTCAATTTCTACCATTAGTGCCGCAAGTGAGTACTCCGGAGATGTAAGGGTAACCAAAGCATCATCAGCATATAATGCAATCTTAATATCATTAGATTTCGTAGGAACCCCCTTTATTAACTGATTATTTCTGATATTAACAGCAAGAGGTTCAAGAGACAAGATATAGAGAAGGGGTGACTAAGGACAACCCTGTATTGTTCCATTTTTAAGGTCGAACCAGCCTATGGTTCTAGCCGAAGGAGTAGAAAACAAGACTAAAATTGCAGTATATATCCATCCTTTAAAGCCATATGCCTTAAGGAGTTCTCTTAAGTAGCTCCACCTGACCCTGTCAAACGCTTTTTCGGCGTCTAAAGACAGGGCCAGGAGGGGCTCAGCATGGACTTTGACTAAACTAATAATGTCAATCAGCTTTCGGGTGTTATTTGATGCCCATCTACCAGGAATGAACCCTATTTGATCCGGATGAATACGTTTAGTTATAATAGTTTTTAATCTCTCGGCAATAATGGCAGAGTATATTTTCATATCTACATTAATTAATGCGATCGATCTATAATTTCTTGGGTCCGAAATGTCTTTGTCCTGTTTCAAAATAGGGACAATATTTGACTGTAGTAATTCCTTTGGAATCCCCTCATTTTCTGCAACTTGATTAAACATTTCAGTGAGAGGCTTTAATAGCTGGAACTTTATGTATTCATAATATAAATTTGTAAAGCCGTCAGGGCCAGGAGTTTTATTTGTAGCTAGTCTATCAATTTGAGATTGAACTTCTACAGGGAAATTTTTTTTATTTAAATTGGTCAGATCCTGGGAAGAAATTCTCAGAATTAGTGAGCTAGATAAATAACTTTGGATGTCCGTTATTTCTGGAGACAGTTTTAGATTGTATAAGTCTAGTGATGTACCGAACTGTCCGCCGGCGAACAGTTCCCGGCGAACTTAGCGTGTTCGCGTTCGCCGCGGCGGGCGGACACATGCGCAGTTCGATCCGCCCCCTATTCGTCATCATTGGGCAAACTTTGACCCTGTGCCTCTCGGTCAGCAGACACATTACAGCCAATCAGCAGCACTCCCTCCCTTCCACACCCTCCAACCTCCCTCCCAGCATCCATTTTCGATTCATTCTGAAGCTGCATGCTTAGTGAGAGGAGGGAAAGTTTAGCTGCTGCTGATTAGATAGGGAAATTGATAGCTAGGCTAGGGTATTCAGTGTCCACTACAATCCTGAAGGACTCATCTGATCTCTGCTGTAAGGACAGCACCCCAAAAAGCCCTTTTTAGGGCTATAACATCAGGCTGCTTTAAAATAAATAATTTTTTTTCACTGTAATAGAAGAGCAGTTGCCTGCCTGCCAGCTTCTGTGTCAGGTTGGATGCCTTGCCCATTTGCACAGTCAGTGCCACCACTCATATCTGTTTTAACAATAGGTTAAGCTTTACATTTAAAAGAAATAATTTTTTTTCACTGTAATAGAAGAGCAGTTAGTTGTCTGCAAGCGTCTGGGTGTCAGGCCTACTTCAGCGTGTGCTCTGCAGACCTGTGCCAGCGTGCTTTGACAGTTGCCAATCATATCTTGTAACGGACCGTTTCACTTACAAGAGGATAAAACCCAGTTTAGGCGATAATCCCCTTTCCAGATGCACAGGCAGCTACTGCAAACACCATTCTCCCGACTGGAACCACACGAACACTGGAACAGCTGAACAAGAAAAGCAGACATCGGCTTACACTCTTGGCAGTCAGCATACAATCCCATTCCCCCAAAGACCGAGACGACACATCGCTTTGAGGGTTAAGCAAGACTCCAGACTGGGACACCCAGTCTGGCTTTTATTTCCAACTCACACATACAGGCCACACCCAGGGGGAGGCATAAAAGAACCAATGACATAGATGTTACCTCCCTCACATCCCCTCCCCTTAGTGTGACACATAATCCCATTATGCATACAGAGTAAAATATACTTTTACACAACTTTCATAACTTTAAAACCATACATCCCATTCACATAAAAATACATATCCACAATCAATCCATTCAGGGGAACAACATATTAAAAAATGGCATGGATCAGACCAGGGGTTCAAAAGTTACTAAAAGTATCTTTTGGGCCCTGGCTTGCAGCATGGCACAATCTGGCTCAAACAGAAGTAAAACATCCCCCACAATGCATCCCGGCTTCCTCCCTTCTGCCCTGGAGATAATTGGAGAAGTAATCCAATTATCTAGGACTAGAGTCAGACTCCATTAACCACATGGTTGCAAAAAGACAGTAAAAGACATAAAATTACATACTGATACATTTAACACATAAAACACACATTTCTACATATCCCCAGTTTAACTGAACACATAAATACCTACATAATATTTAAGACAGTATTACTGTGATATGTTACAAAGTCTTAAAGGGACATTAGTCCCAAAAGTCCCAATATGTCCATCGCTGATTTTAAAGGGCCAGTAGCAGCAATATAAATTATTACATGCCCAAATATAGTGTTTATAGAGCAATATGTCCATGGGCCGTAGTCGCAGGGCAGGAGGCTAGCAGCCAGGCCTCTCCAGTTCACAGTGGCGAAGCTGGTTTCGCCACATTTCTCCCCTTTGCCAATTAGACTAACAGGGTACCTGACTTTCTGCCGGTCAGTGCCCTGGTTAGTCCAGCAACCCACCCACGAAACAGAAATAACAGAGCAGCCCACCCACACTAACCGGTTACTACATCTGGGTGAGGAAGGATTTTGTCCAAGTTCTGGTGTTTCACCACTGCTGGGTGGGAGACGGGTAGGCTGCCTTGGTGGGTTGCTGAGGGGGCAGAGACCAGCGGTACTCTGTCCTGTTGCCAGCACTACCACGGGAGTAGTCTGGTGGGCGCCTGGTTGCTGGAGACTGGCTGTCTCCCCTTTAGGTGCACAGCTCGACTGCCGGAGGGGGAGACCGACTGTCTCCCCTTTGGATCCATCACACTGAGGCTGGGGAACAGGACCGATCGGCCCTATCCCTTGTGCTGTAAGTGCAGAGACTACGGTCCCATCTGCACAGTTGTGGGGCTTAACATCTCCCCTTGGTGGGTTAGGTTGCCGTGGGAGAGAGGGTGTAACAAGTTCCTCTCTCTGGATGGCAAACTGCCGCTGGGGAGAAAGGATGGCACCTTCTGCTCCCTTTGGTACACACTGCCGCTGGGGAGGAAGGACGACACCATCAGCTCCCTGGGGTACACACTGCCGCTGGGGAGGAAGGATTGCACCTTCTGCTCCCTGAGGTACACACTGCCGCTGGGGAGGGAGGACGCTGCTCTCCTCTCCCTTCACCTCACACTGCCTTCCTGGCACATCACTTTGTTGCTGGGGGGCAGGAACAACAACCTCTGCCCCCTGTAACTCAGCCTGCCGCTGGGGAGGATGGACGACACCATCAGCTCCCGGAGACACACACTGCCGCTGGGGAGGGAGGACGCTGCTCTCCTCTCCCTTTACTTCACACTGCCTTCCTGGCATATCACTTTTCTGCTGGGGGGCAGGAACAACAACCTCTGCCTCCTGTAACTCAGCCTGCCGCTGGGGAGGAAGGACGACACCTTCATCTCCCTGGGACACACACTGCCGCTGGGGAGGAAGGACGGCACCTTCAGCTCCCTGAGATACAATCTGCCGCTGGGGAGGAAGGACGACACCTTTAGCTCCCTGGGACTTACTCTGCCGCTGGGGAGGATGGACGACACCATCAGCTCCCTGGGTGACACACTGCCGCTGGGGATCTGGGCCGACTGCCCAGCATCCCTGTAGGGCCGGTAGAGAGACCTCGGTCCCATCTCCACCTGCCTGTTGTGGTTCCTCACAGGACCAATCTATGAGGACCCCTACTTCGGGTTTTCCTGCTGCCTCGGGGGGGGGGGGGGGGGCGGCTAACCTCCTCGGATGCAGCCTCTACTCTGCTGCTGTACCACTCTTCCTGCTCATCATACTCTTCGTCCATCTTTGAGTTTTGCTCAGCCATGACCTGGTTCCAGATCCCCTGGAATGTGTCCATGGATATATAACCCCCATACTGGGCCACTTGCTGCCTCACCTTGGCCATAAAATCATCTTCAGCGTCAGAGCCTTCCATACTTGTCTGCTCCAAGTCGCTGGATACCTCTGCTGCCAGGGGCGCTGCACGAATGCTAACGTTGCCCTCAATTTGTAACTCCAAGGAATTGGTGTTGTCTGTAGCTGTCCCTCTGGTTGTAGGAACGATCCCGCCGCTTGCCACCAATTGTAACGGACCGTTTCACTTACAAGAGGATAAAACCCAGTTTAGGCGATAATCCCCTTTCCAGATGCACAGGCAGCTACTGCAAACACCATTCTCCCGACTGGAACCACACGAACACTGGAACAGCTGAACAAGAAAAGCAGACATCGGCTTACACTCTTGGCAGTCAGCATACAATCCCATTCCCCCAAAGACCGAGACGACACATCGCTTTGAGGGTTAAGCAAGACTCCAGACTGGGACACCCAGTCTGGCTTTTATTTCCAACTCACACATACAGGCCACACCCAGGGGGAGGCATAAAAGAACCAATGACATAGATGTTACCTCCCTCACATCCCCTCCCCTTAGTGTGACACATAATCCCATTATGCATACAGAGTAAAATATACTTTTACACAACTTTCATAACTTTAAAACCATACATCCCATTCACATAAAAATACATATCCACAATCAATCCATTCAGGGGAACAACATATTAAAAAATGGCATGGATCAGACCAGGGGTTCAAAAGTTACTAAAAGTATCTTTTGGGCCCTGGCTTGCAGCATGGCACAATCTGGCTCAAACAGAAGTAAAACATCCCCCACAATGCATCCCGGCTTCCTCCCTTCTGCCCTGGAGATAATTGGAGAAGTAATCCAATTATCTAGGACTAGAGTCAGACTCCATTAACCACATGGTTGCAAAAAGACAGTAAAAGACATAAAATTACATACTGATACATTTAACACATAAAACACACATTTCTACATATCCCCAGTTTAACTGAACACATAAATACCTACATAATATTTAAGACAGTATTACTGTGATATGTTACAAAGTCTTAAAGGGACATTAGTCCCAAAAGTCCCAATATGTCCATCGCTGATTTTAAAGGGCCAGTAGCAGCAATATAAATTATTACATGCCCAAATATAGTGTTTATAGAGCAATATGTCCATGGGCCGTAGTCGCAGGGCAGGAGGCTAGCAGCCAGGCCTCTCCAGTTCACAGTGGCGAAGCTGGTTTCGCCACATATCTGGTGTCTCTATAGCGTGCTTTTACAAAGAAAAAAGGTTTCTAGTGTAAGCTAATAGCAGCCAGTCAGTGTCCTTCAAGCGGCTCTGTCAGTCCTTCCTTCAGCGTGTGCTCTGCAGAACTGTTCCAGTGCACATTGCCAATCATATCTGGTGTCTCTATAGCGTGCTTTTAAAACCAAAATTTATTTTTCACTGTTATAGATTGAATAGCAGTTACTTGTCTTCAAGCGGGTGTGTCTAAAATGGCTGCCATATACATGTCCTCTGATAGGAGACGCGGAAGGTATTAAACTGATATGAACAATACTAAACTCACCACTCCTATCTGGTGGCACATTAGGTTGCCCGCGCAGTGCCCCAAATTTCAAGTAAGAGGACCGACCAAGCATCTTCTTCCATCTCCCTGTTACATAAATCAATGCCATATCCATAGAAATTGTAGAGAATATCCAGGATAGTTTTACAGGGCCAAATCATGTCGCCTGTTGAAAGAGGTGACCTTGCTCGGGTCCCAGGTGTGCGGTTCCTAAAATGGCTGCCATATACACGTCCACTGATAGGAGACGCGGAAGGTATTAAACTGATATGAACATTTACTAAACTCACCACTCCGAGTGCTATTTATTTAATTTTTTTTGTGGTGAGGCTTTACAGGACAGAGTGCTTCTCCACGGGACATGTTAACTCACGGGCAGCTGGCTCATCAAGGAACCAGAGCAGCTTGAACGAGGTGACCTTGCTCGGGTCCCAGGTGTGCGGTTCCTAAAATGGCTGCCATATACACGTCCACTGATAGGAGACGCGGAAGGTATTAAACTGATATGAACAATACTCCACTCCTATCAGTAGGTCCGTCCCATTGTGATTTATGCCCCCCACCCACCGCGCAGGGATGGGGGCCGGGGGGGAGGAAAGTAGGCCCCCCCATTGTGATTTATGGCCCCCACCCACCGTGCAGGGGTGGGGGCCGAGGGGGGTAGGACAGTAGGTCCCCCCATTGTGATTTATGGCCCCCACCCACCGCGCAGGGGTTGGGGAGGACAGTAGCTCCCCCCAGTGTGTATCATGGGTTTTGAGGACAGGTGTCAATCCATACCTGCCAAGTGACCCTATGTAGGGGTAACAGTCCCTATTCTGCTCTGTGTCAGTGTGTATCATGGTCTCTGTGGACGGGGAACAGTCTCTATTCTGCTCTGTGTCAGTGTGTATCATGGACTCTGTGGACGGGGAACAGTCTCTATTCTGCTCTGTGTCAGTGTGTATCAGGGATCATTAGGATAGGTGTCAATCCATATCTGCCAAGTGACCCTATGTAGGGGGAACAGTCCCTATTCTGCTCTGTGTCAGTGTGTATCAGGGATTTGACTATCTTTATTCAGATTGAAAAATTACAATTCCAGGAAAAATTTAACAAACATTTACAAGAACATGTTATGCACATCATAGAAACAACGTAAACCTCTTTAAAGCCACAAACTTCAGACAAAAAATACGTACACACAATGTGTAAGGGTTTGAAAGAATATTCTGAATCCTTACATGTTTACTTTATCATTTGTTTGATTTTTGTGAACCATATATAAACTACAAGCAGCGTGAAAACTATAAAAACTCAAGTGGCCATGCTGATCAAATTAAATAGTATGCTTTACACATCGTATAAGGGTGATGTCACAGCACAACGGGAATCTAACAGGGGAAGAGGTGAAAGTCATCCTCCCCCTCCCACGACCCCGCCATATCTGCCAATTGACCCTATGTAGGGGTAACAGTCTCTATTCTGCTCTGTGTCAGTGTGTATCATGGTCTCTGAGGACGGGGAACAGTCTCTATTCTGCTCTGTGTCAGTGTGTATCAGGGCAGGGCTTTGAGGACAGGTGTCAATGTTAGGTGATTTCTGCCCTTTATGGATTAAAAGCAGACTCTGCATCAACTGTGCAATTTTCCATGGGAGTTTTGCCATGGATCCCCCTCCGGCATGCCACAGTCCAGGTGTTAGTCCCCTTGAAACAACTTTTCCATCACTTTTGTGGCCAGAAAGAGTCCCTGTTGGTTTTAAAATTCGCCTGCCCATTGAAGTCAATGGCGGTTCGCGCGGTTAGCCGGTTCGTGAACATTTGCGGAAGTTCGCGTTCGCCGTTCGCGAACCGAAAATTTCGGGTTCGCGACAAGACTATATAAGTCCTGATAGAACTGATTGAACTTTTGTCCAATCTGGGATGGGGTAGAGTAGATAATTTGATCGACCACTAATTTTTCTACCCTATTTTTTGCATAATAATTACGTAATCTCCTAGTTAAACTTTTGCTCGCTCTGTTACCCGAAAAATAATTGCTTAGCTTTAATTTGTTTATATTTATCTTAATTTTTTCCTCTTCTTTTAAATTTATTTGTTTTTGCAGCTCTTTTAAACGAGTTCTCAACTCAGTGGTAGAGTGTTGTTTATTTAATTTTGAGCATGAATAAAATTCGATATATAGGTCTGGCAGGTTTTTGCCGTTTTTTTTTCTTAAAGGCATGGCCTATTTTAATTATATAGCCCCTCATTACAGATTTATGGGTACACCAGTTTATCAAGGGAGAGGTATCTACCGGGTTATTTTCTGCCCAAAAATATTCTAATAACTTGGTCAGATCCTCCCTATTATTAGTGTCCTTTATAAGAACATCATTCAGTCTCCAGGTATTACGAAGGAGAGGAGGAGAAGCACCAAGGTCGAATAAAACAAAGCTGTGGTCTGACCTTGTATTTTTCTTAATATTAATATAATTAAAGAGTGGAATTGTGGTAGCATTTGTTAGACAGAAGTCGATCCGTGAGTAAGTACCATAAACTCCAGATAAATGTGAAAAATCTTTTTTAAGGGGGTAAAATAATCTCCAAATGTCATATAAATTATATTGTTTACAGATATTATTTAACTTTTTGGCCTGCTTAGTGGGTCCTTTGTTAGCAGATGAAGATAGAGTAGTTCTATCTAAGTTGGGATCACTAACACAGTTAAAGTCACAGGCAATGATCAGATATCCCTTATTAATTTTATCAACTTTATCCATTATCAAAGAAAGTTTAGTTGTTGGGTCAACATTAGGGAGATACACATTGACCCAAGTAAAAATCTTGTCATCGATCTTGCAGACCAAAATAATAAACCTGGCTTCTGGATCTAGTTCCCAATGTAGAATATCTAATTTGAGATATTTATTAAATATAATTGCCATCCCCTGTTTGTCTGGTATCTTTAAGCCAGTGTGTTTCTTGTAGGAAAGCAACCTGTATATTTTGTTCCATCAAAGAGTTATACAATATATGTCTTTTCTTGTTTGTATTGAGCCCCTGGACATTTAAGGATAGAAACTTTAACATAGAGATACACCACAAGCTATATTTATAGACTTCCTGCTCAAAAAAAACCACAACACACTAGAAAAAGAAAAAAAGAAAAACCCAAAACATACACTTCCTATCTTTGGACTCTGAAATAGTCCAAACACCATCATTCATCCGACTATTAGGTAAAAACCTAATACTGTTGAGAACATTGAAAGCCATATAGGCACAATGAAATAAGAGTAGTAAAACTACACAAGAGGGGAAACCCTAGTCCATGCCCGAATAAGAAGCCTGCCTCTAAAGTGCCCTCCCTCTTTCTTGATATAAATCTCTTGTGGAAAAAAAAAAAAAAAAAAGTTAGTAGGGGAAATTAGAGTTTACAAAGCATAACCCCAACAATAGAATATATATGTTGAATACTATTTAAATATATTGGTAAAGTTACTGTCCTATCTGGCAATAACAAATATATAGTTTTAGCAGATATATTTCATGCTTACATTGTCTATACAAAATTTAGGGTTACACTTAATCTGGTTACTTAGTCCCCTTAATTATTGCCTTCTACGTGACATTTTAACGGTGAGTGTCATAATACTGTTTGCTTTTACTGGAATAAAATACACATATTTGTATTCTGCAATGTCTCACGTGTAAAACAGTACCCCCTATGTACAGGTTTTATGGTGTTTTGGGAAGTTACAGGGTCAAATATAGCATGTAACATTTTTAAGTTTTTTCACATTGAAATTCGCCAGATTGGTTACGTTGCCTTTGAGACCATATGGTAGCCCAGGAATAAGAATAAGTAGCCACATAGTCACAAACACTGGCCAAAGTTAGTGTTATTATTTGTTTGTGTGTGAAAATGCTAAAAACTACTTTGAACGCCAATTTTGGCCAGTGTTTGTGACTAAGTGGATACTAAAAAGACTGAACATACCCCATTTGCAATACCGTGGGTTGTCTACTATTTCAAATGGTATGCCATCATGGGGGCAATTTTCATTCCTGGGCTATCGTACGGTCTCAAAGGCAGCATAACCAACCTGGCGAATTTCAATGTGAAAAAACTTAAACGCAAGCCTTATATTTGACTCTGTAACTTTTGAAAACCCCATAAAACCTGTACATGAGGGGTACTGTTATACTCAGGAGACTTCGCTGAACACAAATATTAGTGTTTCAAATCAGTAAAACGTATCACAACAATTATATTGTCCGTGTAAGTGCCATTTGGGTGTGAAAAATGCAAAAGATTTCACTTTCACTGACAATATCGTCGTTGTAATACATTTTACTGTTTTAAAACACTAATTTTTGTGTTCAGCGAAGTTTTCTGAGTAAAACAGTACCCCTCATGTACAGGTTTTATGATGTCTTGGAAAGTTACAGGGTTAAATATAGTGCTAGCAAATTAAATTCCCTGGACTTTGGGCCTGGGTTGTCAGGCAGGTCCCGCTAATTGTAATTAATAAAATTACCTAATTATGTAAAATTATTACATAAATATGTAGGTAGAATTAATATATATATATATATATATATATATGTGTGTGTATATAATTTTGTAAAAAATCTTTTTATTTATATATAGGTATATAGTGATTTATACTTATGTATATAGATATTATTTTGTTCTACGTGTATTTTGATATCAATATATATATATATATATATATATATATATATTATTTTGTTCTACGTGTATTTTGATATCAATATATATATATATATATATATATATATATATATTTAAAATACAGTTAGAACGAATTTACACATATTTATATATTTTTAATTTATTTGTTTTTAATTTTTTAATTTTATTTTTTAAATTATTTATATTTATTTATTATATTTATATATATATATATATATTTATATAAAATAAAAACTATATATATATATATTTAATCAATATCATTGTACGTGTATTTTGATATTAATATATTTATAATTATATATATTAAAATACACTTAGGCAGTGTATATGTATGTATGTATGTATATATGTGTGTATGTATGTATGTATATACATACTTAGATTATAAATATATATATATATATATATATATATATATATATATATATATAAAATAGAAGAAAGGTGCACTCACAGGACTTCATCAAAAAGGTATTTTTATTCTTGGTTGTGTCTTACATTTGTGGTCAAATCCTCAATCAACGTTTCGACCCCTAAAGGGTCTTGAAAAAGACCCTTTAGGGGTCGAAACGTTGATTGAGGATTTGACCACAAATGTAAGACACAACCAAGAATAAAAATACCTTTTTGATGAAGTCCTGTGAGTGCACCTTTCTTCTATTTTATATTCATATTGACGCTGAGGTTGCACCCAGGCAGAATTACAACAGATATTTTCTACTGAGGGGTGAGTGCCAAGAACATCTTATATATATATATATATATATATATATATATATATATATATATATATATATATATATATATATATATTCAAATGGAAAGAGTGCACTCAAAGGTCTTCTTAAGGATATAAACGATTTATTTTGCCAAAATTTCAAAAGACATACAAGTCGACGTTTCAGTCCTCGTGGGACTTTTTTCAAGACAATGAAAGGCAGGAAAACAGTGATTTAAATATGCATTACAGGTGATTTGATTGGAGAGTAGATTATATGAAAGAGAGGCTGTGCAAACGTGAAAAAGATTGTTCAACTTTGAAAGTAGGGATTAACCCCTTGAGTGCCTAAGGTAAAAAAAGGCCTGACTGTGATTGTGGTTACGGCCAAACATCTAATAATCTGCGCTCGCAGACATATTTTAAAATTCAAGGATAAGAAATAAGAAATAAGAAATGAGAAATAAGAAATACCAAGGCCACCTTAAAATGGCTAAGAGTTTAAGGATCTTTTTGAGTATTTTAACAAATTTGTTAAACTGTGTTAGACAGTATTTTACACTTGCTACATTTTTAACATTTTTAACACTAACATACGGTGGCTACGTATAAATTGGAATTCCCAATATAGAACGAAACATTTTAACAAAACTTCAAAGTATGATTGAATGCCCCGCCAGGTTACTATGTATATACCTAATTATATTACAGATTTACGGCCATACAGACTATGGAGTCTAGCTGGAACCACCGTCAGCCAACAAATTCTAGAAAAAATAATAATATGGATACTATATAGTTGAAAAAAGTCTCATGAATAAATCGTCCGCTATGGTTTTTCTTTAACCTTTAGTACAAATATATCAATATATCAATTGCTGTGCTCTTCTTTATCTTTTCGGGGTGAAGCAACTGAGTGGGTTAATTTCATTAAGTCCCCCCGGGGACAAAGTTCCTAATGTAAAGATCCAAAAGGCTTCTCTTTGAAGAAGTAAGACGTCTCTGTCACCCCCCCTGTTCGGGGCCGGAACATGTTCAATGCCCATGTATTTCAATGTGGGCAGTGTGTGTCCTGCTTCCAAAAAATGTTTGGCTATGGGGGTGGTTGCTATGCCACTAGATAACGCAGTCCTGATAGTGGATCTGTGCCCCCTCATGCGTTCCCTGAGGTCATTAGACGTTTTACCAATATACATGAGTCCACATGGGCAGATGATACGATATATTACATGTGTGGTGGTACACGTGATCCTTTGCCTTATCTTGTATTCTTTACCTGATCGAGGGTGGTAAAACACTTTGCCCGGGGTCATACTATTGCAAGCCATGCATTTCAGACAACGGTAGCAGCCTGGGTTTTGAACAGACTGTTGTGCCATAGATATATCCGTATGAACCAGATAGTCTCTTAGGTTCCTATTTCTCCTATAACTGATCATAGGAGTGTTTTGAAATATCGTCGGTAGTGTTTTATCTTTTTTGAGGACCTCCCAATTGTGTCTTATTTTCTGGGACATTTCTCCCGATAGTGAATGGAACGTTTGAGGAAAAATCATTCTATTTTGGTTATTTTTGATTTCAGGACCGTCTGTGTAATTTTTAAGTGCTTTTGAATATGCACCCTCTAGCAGTTGTCTTGGGTATCCACGTTGTGCAAACTTTTCAAACATTTCTTGTACCTGGTTTGCTGCTTTTGTAGAATCAGAGTTATTCCTCAGTATTCTCATAAACTGAGATACCGGTAAAGATTTTATAAGGTTGGGTGGATGGTGACTGCTGGCGTGTAGTAGCGTATTGCGATCAGTTTCTTTGGCAAATAAAGTATACCCCAGCTTGTTATCTTCTATGAAAATTCGAAGATCCAAGAAGTCAATTTGTTGGTTGTTAATTTGATGGGTAAGTCTTACTGGTGAGTCCAGTTGATTTAATGACCCTATCATATCATGGAGGCTTTGTTCATCACCTGTCCATATGATGAGCACGTCATCGATGTATCTTAGATATTTCAAGATGTACTGACCATATTTTTGAAGTATATGTATCTGTTCGTATGCATGCATATATGCATTGGCATACATGGGTGCCATAGGGGCACCCATCGATGTTCCGGATATTTGTATATAGAATGCTTTTTCGAATCGAAAATAATTAAGTGTGAGGCATAGTTCCAATAATTCAAGTATATATTCAATCGGGGGCTCTATACGTTCTTGGTACTGTATTAGTACTTGGCGCATCGCCTGGATTCCCTCCTCATGGGGAATAATGGTGTATAAACTGCTTACGTCGATGGCTGCTAAGTAGACTCCTTGTGGGGGGAGTTCTATAGAGTTTAAGGCTGCTATGACTTGCGCAGAGTCCTTGACATAGGTAGGTAATGACATTACTGGTTTTTTAAATTTTGCGTCTAACCATTTCCCTATGGGTTCTAATAGTCCCCCGATCGCCGATACAATCGGACGTCCTGGTGGGCACTCCAGACTTTTATGAACCTTAGGCACTGTATATATGATCGGGCACCGAGGGTGGGTTTCAAACAAATATTCATATTCCGTGGTGGTAAGGAAACCTGCTTCTAAGCCTCTTTATACGTAGCCACCGTATGTTAGTGTTAAAAATGTTAAAAATGTAGCAAGTGTAAAATACTGTCTAACACAGTTTAACAAATTTGTTAAAATACTCAAAAAGATCCTTAAACTCTTAGCCATTTTAAGGTGGCCTTGGTATTTCTTATTTCTCATTTCTTATTTCTTATTTCTTATCCTTGAATTTTAAAATATGTCTGCGAGCGCAGATTATTAGATGTTTGGCCGTAACCACAATCACAGTCAGGCCTTTTTTTACCTTAGGCACTCAAGGGGTTAATCCCTACTTTCAAAGTTGAACAATCTTTTTCACGTTTGCACAGCCTCTCTTTCATATAATCTACTCTCCAATCAAATCACCTGTAATGCATATTTAAATCACTGTTTTCCTGCCTTTCATTGTCTTGAAAAAAGTCCCACGAGGACTGAAACGTCGACTTGTATGTCTTTTGAAATTTTGGCAAAATAAATCGTTTATATCCTTAAGAAGACCTTTGAGGGGGGGCGGAGCCAACAGCCGACTGAAGCAGACGTGCATCAACAGAGCTCCGCGGCTAAAAGCTTACAAAACTCTAATTAATAGACCGAAACTAATTCATATTGAAGACAAACTAGTCACCTGAAGATGGGCAAGAAGTCCAAAAACCGAGGGGCTGTAAAACCGGCGGGGGCTCACGATATCGAAGCCTTTCTCCTCCGCCCTGCGAAGGCCGCAGCGGTTCCCGCGCCAATTCAAGATGGCGACACGGCTTCGGCCTCCTCCGGAGAACAGATCCTTGATGAGCTGGATGAATTCCCCGGCGCAGGGGGTTTACACAGCACATCCTCGGATGAGGATAATGAACTGCCCTCCACCAAGGGGGACATAAAAGCCCTCCTGTGCCACATCCGCACCCTCTTCGCAGCGGACATAGCGACACTGAGGGAAGAGATTCATACAGTGGAAGGGCGAGTAAAGAAGACAGAGGCGGACTCAAAAGACCTCAATGCACGGTGCTTACAACTAGAGGCCCAAAACGCAGAGCTACACCGCAACCAGCTCCGGCTCACCACCCGCATGGATGCGGAGGAGGACCGACACAGAAGCCGAAACATAAAGATAAGAGGGGTCCCTGAGAGTGTGACCCAGGCCGACTTACCTGGATATATCGGACGACTCCTCAGCTTTATACTCACACCGCAACAGGCTAAAATGGTCCCGACAGAAGGGGTCTATCGGATCCCGAGAGCTGCCAAAGCCCCTGCAGAGGCACCGAGAGATGTCATCCTTCAATTCCTGACACGATCAGGCCAAGCAACCTTCATGGCAGCGGTGAGGGGGAAGGCATCACACCTCTTTGAAACAGCCGACCTGGTGTTCTTCCAGGACCTTTCTAGGCCCACACTGATATGGAGAAGCCTCCTGAAACCCCTAACCACCATTCTCCGCCAGAACTCGATCCCATATCGCTGGGCATTCCCCAAAAGCTTGATCATCACACACAAGGGCGCAACAACACGGGTAACCGACCCCTCGGAAATGGACTCAGTGCTGACAGCGTTGGGCCTGCAACCGCAACGGGAACAAGCCACTACCGACCAGATACCAAAACCCTATCACAACTGGGATGTTACCAACATTAGAGCATTTCAACCCGCATCCACCAAAGCTTCGTCCTCCACTGCCTACAAGGCACAGCGGGTAACCCGACACCTGGCGGATACTTGAAAGCCACGGCGAGACACAGGTACCCGAATTGCAAAAATCTCCCGACCTGATTTTATGTACGGCCCCGTATTGCTCACTTCCCTACCCACACCCCATCACTAACCCGAACAGGCCCTGAACTTTTCTACATGGCCCATCGATGACATAGGAGGGCAGAAACCCGACACAGGCCTTGCACCCTCCACAGCACATCCCTTACTAAGACAGTACTGTTTCTTGTTTGGAACAATCACACCTCTCCCTTTACCTTCAACCGATTTTGCCCACTTACCTCGGCTGGCTTTGGCACTACACCGATACTAGCCAGGGGACGTGCCCACGAGATGCAGACACATCGACGGACGCAGCCGGACCCGGAGGGGGTCATTGCCAGTGAGCCTCAATAGACATTGTGCTCCCAATTCAGTTTAAATTTGCTATACCTGGACTTATCGTTTTTTTATGTCTTTAATGTCTCACTCTTCTATTAATGCTAGATCCCCCGACTAACTAGGCTTACAATACAGTCTAACAGAGCCAGCGTGTAACCCACTGCCCTCAGCCAGCTAAATGTCTTCCCGGCTTCAGTAGCCACACTCACACACTCAGCCGCCCTGCAGTTAAAAGCAAACAGTATAGCCTAACTCTCTGGGCTAAGGCTAAGAGTCGGGGTACACATATTAACCCCTCCCTGACATCGCCCTTTTATTTTGCCTGCAATAACCCCCTCATGCACTTGAAGCAGCCTGACTTGCATACTTTGGATCCTACAGCAGACCTAACCATGAACCTACCCATATAGCATCCTTTGGCCAGAGGTAACCTACCTGGCCTAAAGGTCGACGTACGCTTAGAAGCGAAAGCCTTACCCAGACTCGAAGCAGAACGCCAAGGGGACTTCCCCTTCCTCTAGCAGGCCACTAGACGAGTTTTACTACCATCTAAAGCCCGATACACTGTCACAGGAGGGCCCATCAGTTTAACGACCTGATACTACTTCTATCTACTTCGCACCATGCACTCTCGACAAGATGTTATGTCCACAACCTATAGGGACTCAATCACTCACTCCCAGGCCCTACAGAGTAACATACGGTGCGTACAATAAGCCTGAAAACGCAAAGCTCTGGGATATTTCTTGTCCTCTCACAAAATGAGACATATGCCGGACATCTTGTCTATACAGTTATGGTGTAAGCTGGGAGGTAGCTTGACCAATATAACCCAGTGGTACTCCTATCTTGTTATTCTCATCTTGTTATTTTAGCCATGTACGCAATCATTTAATTTACTTTATTTTTACTTTTAATTTAAAATATGGAGATTTCATTTACCACTCCTCATGTTCACATGCCAGATAAGTAAACTCAAGTTACTAACTGCCCTTTTTTTTTGTCACAGCACGACAAGAGCATAAGTTATACAATTGGTAGGATAGTGACCGGAATGGCCCTAGCGAGCTACCTCCCTTGGAGGCATAAATCCCAAAGCCCACCAGCTTAACTAGCCGACTCCCCTCTCACAAAGGAGGATAAACCCATGTTCAGGGCGGACAGGCAATCTCTACCAATACCCCTACGAATAGCATCTTGAACATACTCCACCCCTGGGAAGGGTACCCAGCAGATACTAAGCCACGGATTACACTAAAGATGGTTAGGTTACCCAACCTTACCCCAGCCTACCTGACGCTGTTAATGTCTGCCTACCTAATAAACCCCAATAACACTTGTTGCCTTCGCATAGTCGGACTTAACCTATTTCAGCCTGTATTATCATATGCATTTCTAACAAGTTCGATAGCTTTCCCATGAAAATGGGAACTGTTACCTCTCGTATCTTACCTTTATTATAAAAATGTGCAGATATAACGTAATGGAACAAAGCAATACATTGCATATCTCAAAACTTTATGTACCAGTTTTCATTGTGACTTTTGCATGTTCCTGCATCCGTTGTTGTGACAATGCAGGACGTTATGTACTTCTATGCACAATAAAAATAAAGAATTAAAAAAAAAAAAGAAGACCTTTGAGTGCACTCTTTCCATTTGAATATATTGAAGGCTGAGGCAGCACCGAGGCAAGTACAAGACCGGTACATTGAGTGCGGGACATCTGCAGTTTGTATTGATTACGGCGAGCCCGTCAAGCCAGGGCTCAATCCACGCACCAGACCCAGGAGAGTTATATCGTTTTCAAGGATTTGATTTATGGAGGAATTCCTGACCAGAGCCGGAGCTTATGCAGACCACGCAGAAGTATTGCAATATACAGAAGCAGAAGCCGCAGCTATTTTATGGCCGCAAACGGACTCGGACCTACCAGTATCTACTGAACCTCGGGACGTTATTAGAAATCTGCTTAAACTCAAACAAAGACAAATTGATCTCGAACTACATGCCACCTACTTATCCGACTATTACCGCATGAAAAAAATCCCTAGAGGTTTTCGGATTAAGAACGTTCCAACCATTGGAAGAAACAACCCTGAAGTGTGTCGGAAGTGGATTGGTATACTAAATAAGTGTTCCCTGGACCTGATGCTGGTGGTGATCGAGGAGGTAGGTCGTGAATTAAAAATTACTAAATTTAAAATTTCAAACTATGAAGTACTGCATACAACTACAATAACAGCACCTAACTGTGATACATTGATTCAGAAACTAACAGAAGATCTGAAACAATATAAAAACGATTTGGTTAGGTTCAAAAGAGAAAAACTCACCAAAGTACAAGCTGATTACTCAGAGCACAGAGTATACAGGTGGTTATCAGGAGACAACACCAGACCTGCATATAGAACCTATAAGCCTAGAATTAGAAAACCAATTGCATCTACTGTCGACTTTACTTCGGGAGAGTCGGCCTCTGACTCTGATTATAAGGATTCGCAAAGAGAGGGGGCTTACTCTAACACCACAACATCATACAATACGTCTTTTTTAGAACCGGGACTTGGTCTGGTGAGAGAAACCGCAAGTGGGAACCACCAAGGCACAGAGCGCCCTCCAAACATCAAAACTACACCAGGAGGGGACAGAAAGGGAAAAGGCACTGGACACAGGGGACGACCGCCAAGGAGACGCTAGTTAACCCTATTATCAATTTATCCACCAGGAACCTTACCACTACAGAAATTATGCTTCTAAATAAAGGACTTTCATTTGTTCCGACTGCTAATATTAATAAATTCCAATGGGAAATTGAGCAATTTCAATTTAACAGAAAACTCCGTTTAGCAGATTTCTTCAAAAGTTCTAATCAACAACATCAAAGTGAGGAGAACAGTGAAAAGTTTAAAATGAGAAGCACCTTTGACCCCTCTAATCTAAACCCTACATTAAAAACGTTCTCACAAATGTTAAAATTTGATACTATGAAAGTTACAACTACCCGGAACCAAAGACGTCCGAATTTATCTAAAGACGAAAGAGAAGCCTTAAACAGCCTGGCTAAAGACATGTCCATTACCATACGTCCAGCGGACAAGGGAGGCGCAATAGTCGTCCAACAATATGACGACTATAGGGAAGAAATCCTTAAACAACTAAAAGATACCAAAGTCTATGAATATACGCAAATAGATCCCACCTACGAATTCAGTAAAGTTGTCCAACAGACGCTGCAAAGAGGCTTAGAAGCAGGTTTCCTTACCACCACGGAATATGAATATTTGTTTGAAACCCACCCTCGGTGCCCGATCATATATACAGTGCCTAAGGTTCATAAAAGTCTGGAGTGCCCACCAGGACGTCCGATTGTATCGGCGATCGGGGGACTATTAGAACCCATAGGGAAATGGTTAGACGCAAAATTTAAAAAACCAGTAATGTCATTACCTACCTATGTCAAGGACTCTGCGCAAGTCATAGCAGCCTTAAACTCTATAGAACTCCCCCCACAAGGAGTCTACTTAGCAGCCATCGACGTAAGCAGTTTATACACCATTATTCCCCATGAGGAGGGAATCCAGGCGATGCGCCAAGTACTAATACAGTACCAAGAACGTATAGAGCCCCCGATTGAATATATACTTGAATTATTGGAACTATGCCTCACACTTAATTATTTTCGATTCGAAAAAGCATTCTATATACAAATATCCGGAACATCGATGGGTGCCCCTATGGCACCCATGTATGCCAATGCATATATGCATGCATACGAACAGATACATATACTTCAAAAATATGGTCAGTACATCTTGAAATATCTAAGATACATCGATGACGTGCTCATCATATGGACAGGTGATGAACAAAGCCTCCATGATATGATAGGGTCATTAAATCAACTGGACTCACCAGTAAGACTTACCCATCAAATTAACAACCAACAAATTGACTTCTTGGATCTTCGAATTTTCATAGAAGATAACAAGCTGGGGTATACTTTATTTGCCAAAGAAACTGATCGCAATACGCTACTACACGCCAGCAGTCACCATCCACCCAACCTTATAAAATCTTTACCGGTATCTCAGTTTATGAGAATACTGAGGAATAACTCTGATTCTACAAAAGCAGCAAACCAGGTACAAGAAATGTTTGAAAAGTTTGCACAACGTGGATACCCAAGACAACTGCTAGAGGGTGCATATTCAAAAGCACTTAAAAATTACACAGACGGTCCTGAAATCAAAAATAACCAAAATAGAATGATTTTTCCTCAAACGTTCCATTCACTATCGGGAGAAATGTCCCAGAAAATAAGACACAATTGGGAGGTCCTCAAAAAAGATAAAACACTACCGACGATATTTCAAAACACTCCTATGATCAGTTATAGGAGAAATAGGAACCTAAGAGACTATCTGGTTCAT
This sequence comes from Pelobates fuscus, assembly GCF_036172605.1. Taxonomy (NCBI): domain Eukaryota; kingdom Metazoa; phylum Chordata; class Amphibia; order Anura; family Pelobatidae; genus Pelobates; species Pelobates fuscus. The sequence goes on from NC_086324.1 coordinate 85,322,618, forward strand.
ACGGATATATCTATGGCACAACAGTCTGTTCAAAACCCAGGCTGCTACCGTTGTCTGAAATGCATGGCTTGCAATAGTATGACCCCGGGCAAAGTGTTTTACCACCCTCGATCAGGTAAAGAATACAAGATAAGGCAAAGGATCACGTGTACCACCACACATGTAATATATCGTATCATCTGCCCATGTGGACTCATGTATATTGGTAAAACGTCTAATGACCTCAGGGAACGCATGAGGGGGCACAGATCCACTATCAGGACTGCGTTATCTAGTGGCATAGCAACCACCCCCATAGCCAAACATTTTTTGGAAGCAGGACACACACTGCCCACATTGAAATACATGGGCATTGAACATGTTCCGGCCCCGAACAGGGGGGGTGACAGAGACGTCTTACTTCTTCAAAGAGAAGCCTTTTGGATCTTTACATTAGGAACTTTGTCCCCGGGGGGACTTAATGAAATTAACCCACTCAGTTGCTTCACCCCGAAAAGATAAAGAAGAGCACAGCAATTGATATATTGATATATTTGTACTAAAGGTTAAAGAAAAACCATAGCGGACGATTTATTCATGAGACTTTTTTCAACTATATAGTATCCATATTATTATTTTTTCTAGAATTTGTTGGCTGACGGTGGTTCCAGCTAGACTCCATAGTCTGTATGGCCGTAAATCTGTAATATAATTAGGTATATACATAGTAACCTGGCGGGGCATTCAATCATACTTTGAAGTTTTGTTAAAATGTTTCGTTCTATATTGGGAATTCCAATTTATACGTAGCCACCGTATGTTAGTGTTAAAAATGTTAAAAATGTAGCAAGTGTAAAATACTGTCTAACACAGTTTAACAAATTTGTTAAAATACTCAAAAAGATCCTTAAACTCTTAGCCATTTTAAGGTGGCCTTGGTATTTCTTATTTCTCATTTCTTATTTCTTATTTCTTATCCTTGAATTTTAAAATATGTCTGCGAGCGCAGATTATTAGATGTTTGGCCGTAACCACAATCACAGTCAGGCCTTTTTTTACCTTAGGCACTCAAGGGGTTAATCCCTACTTTCAAAGTTGAACAATCTTTTTCACGTTTGCACAGCCTCTCTTTCATATAATCTACTCTCCAATCAAATCACCTGTAATGCATATTTAAATCACTGTTTTCCTGCCTTTCATTGTCTTGAAAAAAGTCCCACGAGGACTGAAACGTCGACTTGTATGTCTTTTGAAATTTTGGCAAAATAAATCGTTTATATCCTTAAGAAGACCTTTGAGTGCACTCTTTCCATTTGAATATATTGAAGGCTGAGGCAGCACCGAGGCAAGTACAAGACCGGTACATTGAGTGCGGGACATCTGCAGTTTATATATATATATATATATATATAATTCTGCCTGGGTGCAGTATATATTTTATTTTAAACGGTATCTTTAACTTTTATTTTACATTTTACATTTTCCAGGCAGAAGAGGGAGTACCTGTCATTACAGGCACTCCCCCTGCTGGCACTGCCTTGGACGGCTATGCCGTCTATGTGATCACTAGGTCCTCGCAAGTCTTCACATGACTTCACAACAGCCATACTGCCACATCCACAACCACACAAGCAGCATATCCCCAACAGATGCAACCCTACAAGCAGACACACTACATACATATACAACCCAAAAAACAAGCAACACCATACATAGCCTACCCCCATAAACACACATCACACAAACATACAACATCCCATATTCCAAACCAGTTGCATTATTTAATTTAATTACATACACCAAATGTTTTGCATAATATAATATATAATAAGGGATGTTGGGTGCATTGAGGAAATTGGCAGTCAGGCACAGGAACGTAAATCCGGTCCCTAAAGGACAAAAATCTAGACTCTGCCTAAAGGGAGATATGACCCTGCCCTAACTATATTCTTTCAATTTATTTAATGTGAAAGTTTCAGTTTCTCAGTGATCAGTCTTCATTAATGATAATAATTGCAAGTGAAATCCTTGTCACTTAGTGCAGGCTTCTCTCCCCATGATGTCAGCTCAGTTAGAGGGTGCTTTACTTTCAGTGCAGCCCTCAGTGAAGATAAAACAGTGTAATAACGATGAAGGCATTTCACTTAACAATTGTTACTGTAAATAGAATGATATGCAAAATGAAATCCCTGTCATAAGTGAGATGCGGACATATGTTTAAAATCTACACAAACAGATAAGTGTTCAAGATTTGATCAGACTGATCACTGTGTTACTGAAACTGGCAAATTTAAAGTCTTTCACATGTTTGTCATTCTTACCTAAAGATATACATTTTTATAACAGAGTCACACATTAAAGGGAAACTCCAGTGCCAGGAAAACAATCCGTTTTCCTGGCACTGGAGGTACCCTCTCCCTCCCACCCCCCAATCTCCGATTACTGAAGTGGTGAAAACCCCTTCAGTCACTTACCTGAGGCAGCAACGATGTCCCTCGTCGCTGTCTCCTCCTCCGCGCCGCTCCTCCTACTGATTCCGTCGGCCAGTGGGCGAGACTGATCCCGCCCACCGGCCGAGGAGACCTAATGCGAATGCGCGGCAATGCCGCGCATGCGCATTAGGTCTCCCCATAGGAAAGCATTGGAAACTAATTTCAATACTTTCCTATGGGGAAATAAGCGATTCTGGAGGTCCTCACACAGCGTGAGGACGTCCAGCGACGCTCTAGCAAGGAAAATCCTTGCTAGAAATCAGGAAGTGCCCTCTAGTGGCTGTCTAGTAGACAGCCACTAGAGGTGGAGTTAACCCTGCAATGTAATTATTGCAGTTTATAAAAAACTGCAATAATTACAGTTGCAGGGTTAGAAGTAGTGGGAGTTGGCACCCAGACCACTCCAACGGGCAGAAGTGGTCTGGGTGCCTGCAGTGTCCCTTTAATAGCACACGTAAATCATATCTTTAAGTGCATATACTGGGTTTAAATGATAATTTTTTTTATCTTACTTCAGAACTTCCTTTCAATAATTCGTTGAACTTTTCAATGAATTCGCTCTTTAAAATTCGCTTCAGTTTATGTGGAAGTGTTTCTCCAGGTTGCAGTGAACCCTACAGAATAAATGTAAAAGGTTATTGTTGGACCATGTGCATGAACATTTCCAGTACACAGTACACAGCATTATTCACACTTCTGACATGTTATTTTTCTTATTCATTTATTCATTTAGTGCACAGAATTCGTATTGTACTATATATAATTATATAGATTCATTTAGTATAGAAAACAGCAGGAACATTACATTCAAACACACATATTTTTTTTACTGTATTGCCTGTTATAATTTGTAGACAACTAGCACCAGTGGCGTACACATGACCCATGGGGCCCCGGTGCGAAAATTGATCCGTGGGCCCCCCCCCCCTCGCGCTTACTCTGCACGGGCCGGGGCAGCAACACATGGCGGCAGGCACCTGGTCGCAGGGGTTGCGACCGCGGTATGTACGCCACTGCATGCAGATGCACACACACTTAAAGGACCACTACAGACACCCAGATCACATCAGCTCAATGAAGTGGTCTGGGTGTCAGGTCCCTCTAGTTTTAACCCTGCAGCTGAAAGCATAGCAGTTTCAGAGAAACTGTTATGTTTCACTGAGGGTTAATCCAGCCTCTAGTGGCTGTCTCACTGACAGCCGCTAGAGGCGCTTCTGCCATTTTAAGACACTGAACGTCCATAGGAAAGCATTGAGTAATGCTTTCCTATGGGCGGTTTGAATGCGTGCGCGGCTCTTGCCGTGCATGCGCATTCGGAGCTGAGAGGCGGAGGGATCCCCAGCGCCATGGGAGTCCGGCGCTGGAGAAAGGTAAGTGCTGAAGACACACACACACACACTCTCACGAACAAATGCATACACACTAGCTAACAGACACACACATTTACTGACAAAGACACACTCAGCGGCAGACATACATACACACTCACTTACAAAACATACACTCTCACTGACAAACACACACTCACTAACAGACATCAAACACTCACTAACACACACACACACTCAGTAACAGACACACACAGTAACACACTCACTGACACTCACTAGCAGACACACACTCTAACACAAACACCAACACTCACACTAACACACACACACACTAATGCTCACACACACACTAACACACACACACGCTCACACACACACTAACACACACACACTAACACTCACTCACACACACACACTAACACTCACTCACACACACACTAACACTCACTCACACACACACTAACACTCACTCACACACACTAACACTCACTCACACACACTAACACTCACTCACACACACACTAACACTCACTCACACACACACTAACACTCACTCACACACACACACTAACACTCACTCACACACACACACTAACACTCACTCACACACACACACTAACACTCACACACACACACACACTAACACTCACACACACACACACACTAACACTCACACACACACACACTAACACTCACACACACACACACTAACACTCACACACACTTACACTTACACATGTTTTTTTTTTATTTAATCCCCCCAGCCTCCTTACCTTTTGGAGTGCTGAGGGGATTCCCTGGGGTCTCAGGGGAGAGTGCTCCCTCGCACACCAGCCGGCCGCCGGGTGTAAGCAGGGCCAGCCTCGGGGGGCCCGGAGGTGGCCGGCTCCTGGGCCCCCCAGGAGAAGAGGCTGGCCCAGAGCGTACATACCGGGTCGCAGGGGCGGCCGGGCCCCCTGCGACCCTGGTATGTACGCCACTGACTAGTACAGCTAAGAAAGTGTATGTGAAAATAGTTACCTATTTGCCCTGAACATTGAAATACATCATGCCTAGAACATTGGCATAATTTTACAGATACAAGTCAACTGCCAAAAATGTATACTAAAAGATACGCATTTTAAAAAGTTGATATGTCTGAGGCTGCCTAAACCGCATAATTAGAGAGTCGCCTCTGCCTGTATCCACCACCCCCCCCATGTTACCTGGGCTCATTCAGGGGCCCTATTTAGCATTGACCTGGAGAGAGTCCCAGGCGGAAGTAAGTGGATTAATCTTATAAGAGCAGGCATTAGGATGCCAGAGTAGGACTTGCCAAGAATGGGGTACATTGACATTGTGGCAGGCTTATGCAATGCATGATCATATTCTGTAACTAAACACCCATTATTTTTTAGGTGTTTTTAAATAAAACTATTACATTCTGTAAGTGTGCTGGATGTTGTAAAAAAATAAAAATATATATATATATATAAACTGCAAATGTCCCGCACTCAATGTACCGGTCTTGTGCTTGCCTCGGTGCTGCCTCAGCCTTCAATATATTCAAATGGAAAGAGTGCACTCAAAGGTCTTCTTAAGGATATAAACGATTTATTTTGCCAAAATTTCAAAAGACATACAAGTCGACGTTTCAGTCCTCGTGGGACTTTTTTCAAGACAATGAAAGGCAGGAAAACAGTGATTTAAATATGCATTACAGGTGATTTGATTGGAGAGTAGATTATATGAAAGAGAGGCTGTGCAAACGTGAAAAAGATTGTTCAACTTTGAAAGTAGGGATTAACCCCTTGAGTGCCTAAAGTAAAAAAAGGCCTGACAGTGATTGTGGTTACGGCCAAACATCTAATAATCTGCGCTCGCAGACATATTATAAAATTCAAGGATAAGAAATAAGAAATAAGAAATACCAAGGCCACCTTAAAATGGCTAAGAGTTTAAGGATCTTTTTGAATATTTTAACAATTTTGTTAAACTGTGTTAGACAATATTTTACATTTGCTACATTTTTAACATTTTTAACACTAAAATACGGTGGCTGCGTATAAATTGGAATTCCCAATATAAAACGAAACATTTTAAAAAAACTTCAAAGTATGATTGAATGCCCCGCCAGGTTACTATGTATATACTTAATTATATTACAGATTTACGGCCATACAGTCTATAGAGTCTAGCTGGAACCACCGTCAGCCAACATATTCTAGAGAAAAATAATAATATGAATAATATATAGTTGAAAAAAGTCTCATGAATAAATCATCCGTTATGATTTTTCTTTAACCTTTAGTACATATATATATATATATATATATTTGTACTAAAGGTTAAAGAAAAATCATAACGGATGATTTATTCATGAGACTTTTTTCAACTATATATTATTCATATTATTATTTTTTTCTAGAATATGTTGGCTGACGGTGGTTCCAGCTAGACTCTATAGACTGTATGGCCGTAAATCTGTAATATAATTAAGTATATACATAGTAACCTGGCGGGGCATTCAATCATACTTTGAAGTTTTTTTAAAATGTTTCGTTTTATATTGGGAATTCCAATTTATACGCAGCCACCGTATGTTAGTGTTAAAAATGTTAAAAATGTAGCAAATGTAAAATATTGTCTAACACAGTTTAACAAAATTGTTAAAATATTCAAAAAGATCCTTAAACTCTTAGCCATTTTAAGGTGGCCTTGGTATTTCTTATTTCTTATTTCTTATCCTTGAATTTTATAATATGTCTGCGAGCGCAGATTATTAGATGTTTGGCCGTAACCACAATCACTGTCAGGCCTTTTTTTACTTTAGGCACTCAAGGGGTTAATCCCTACTTTCAAAGTTGAACAATCTTTTTCACGTTTGCACAGCCTCTCTTTCATATAATCTACTCTCCAATCAAATCACCTGTAATGCATATTTAAATCACTGTTTTCCTGCCTTTCATTGTCTTGAAAAAAGTCCCACGAGGACTGAAACGTCGACTTGTATGTCTTTTGAAATTTTGGCAAAATAAATCGTTTATATCCTTAAGAAGACCTTTGAGTGCACTCTTTCCATTTGAATATATATATATATATATATATATATGATTCTTTGTTGAACTAATTTGCATATGTCCACCCAGAATCCATTGCGGTAGTAACATCACTGCAAATTTGTGATTTATGTGGGAAAAGCAAGTCTTATGGCTTGACTGTTGTGCAGACTTTTGTTTAACATTAAATTGGCTATATACCGTATTTTTCGCTCCATAAGACGCACTTTTTTTCCCCTCAAAAGTGAGGGGAAATGTCTGTGCGTCTTATGGAGCGAATATGAAGTTTTACTTACCTGTCTTGCAGCGTTGGCCGGCAGCACAGGGCGCACCGCGGTAGTGGAACTTGAATTTCATGTTCCGGTTTCCGGCGGGACTGAAAGGAAGTGTGCACAAGCTGAGTGCGCACTTCCTTTCAGTCCCGCCGGAAACCGGAACATGAAATTAAAGTTCCACTACCGCGGTGCGCCCTGTGCTGCCGGCCAACGCTGCAAGACAGGTAAGTAATTATGGGACAAGGGGAGGGGGACAGTATGGGAGAGAAGAATATGGGGAGGGGGATGAAGTCTATGGGGGGGAGGGGGATGAAGTCTATGGGGGGAGGGGGATGAAGTCTATGGGGGGGAGGGGGATGAAGTCTATGGGGGGGAGGGGGATGAAGTCTATGGGGGGGAGGGGGATGAAGTCTATGGGGGGGAGGGGGATGAAGTCTATGGGGGGGAGGGGGATGAAGTCTATGGGGGGGAGGGGGACGAAGTCTATGGGGGGGAGGGGGATGAAGTCTATGGGGGGGAGGGGGGTGAAGTCTATGGGGGGGAGGGGGGTGAAGTCTATGGGGGGGAGGGGGGTGAAGTCTATGGGGGTGAAGTCTATGATGGGGGGATGAAGTCTATGGGGAGGGGGTGGGTGAAGACTATGGGGAGGGGGTGGGTGAAGACTATGGGGAGGGGGTGAGTGAAGACTATGGGGAGGGGGTGAGTGAAGACTATGGAAGAGAGGAGAAGACTATGGGAGGGGGGGACACTATGGGACAGGGGAGAAAAAAAATATTCTGTACAAACTGTCCCATAGTAAGAAACACTATGGGACAGTTTGTTCAGAATATTTTTTTTCTGGGTTTCTTCCTCTAAAAACTAGGTGCGTCTTATGGTGAGGTGCGTCTTATGGAGCGAAAAATACGGTATATATATGTGTATATATATATGTATATATATATATATATATATATATATATATATATATATATATGCGGATACACAAATGCTCTGTACGTTGGTTTCAGATACATTGTATGGCATTCGCATGCTTGGAGGGGGTTTCGTTACTAACCACCCGTTTAGTGGTTCACATTAGTTTCCATTTGCGGGTTTGTGTTCTCTGAATTAATTTACTGTCAAACAAATTTAATTTGTGTGTTTTACTTGGTACATTCTTCTGGTATCATTTATGTTCCTGCATATTGTCTATTAAACGTACGATTACTCATTTGGTTAGGGGAATTATTATTATTATTATTGCCATTTATATAGCGCCAACAAGAATGGATTCAAACAATTCTCAGTGTCCCCTTGTGGTTCTTTTAGTAATTACATATTTTTAAAAATGTTGCATTTGTTGATGTCCTACAACGCACACACCTTTCTAACATGCATTTAATGATTGCTGGTTTCAATACCTATGTTTCTTTGATTAGTACATTGGTGCTAGTCTACACTTATTGATGACAGTTACTGAACATAATTGCCATTGCTCATTGGTTTTGAAACTAGTCTGCAAATGGCATACTGATCTCTAGCTGTCATCCAGAATATAAGATTAATTACAACATGTCACTTTACAAAATAAATAGCTGGCTATTATAATACTATGGATATAGGTAACCCAACCACGTGCATGTTTATGTATCTGGTTATACTCTATGGTTTAATTAACTATGTTAATTCTGCATACAAGTTTACTATCATATACACCTCTAAAACACTCTTCTGGTGTAGGCCACTGGTTTAGGCTGGAATGTCATGAAACATTGTTCTCTTATATGATGTGCATATTCTCCAAGCTAGGAATTATCCTTTCCATATTGGTCCCCCTCATTCGTTAGGGGCCTCAATTTCACTATCCATTAACATGACTCATCAGTCTCCTTATATGGTTCACTTAAATAAAAGTGATTTCTCATTTACGCCTCTAATGCTCGCCTGGTGTATTCCTATACTCATACTTCTAATTCTCGGCTCTTTAACCTAAGTCACTTGCAGGTCAATTAATAAACAATTTCTTGTAGCAATGAATGGGCTGCTTCACAACACGAGCGGAAATAGTTATTAGAATAAATCAAACCTGTGTAGGTGAGCGCTCCTATAAACTCTATATATTCCAGCAGAAAAAAGATACAAAAGATCTAAACAAATAATAACATAAAAGAGTATCAATCCGTAGCATCTATTAATGTCTGATGGTAAAACTGTATAATATAGCTATTATATCAGAGATATAATGGAACAGAATACATAGTATAACCTCTGAATACCAACAACCGTTGGTTGAATACTAGGTATTCTGTTCTATTATATCTCTGATATAATAGCTGCATTATACAGTTTTACCATTAGACATTAATAGATGCTACGGCTTGATACTTTTTCATGTTATTAGTTGTTTAGATCTTTTGTATCTTTTTTCTGTTGGAATATATTTGAGTTTTTTGGAGCACTCACTTACACATATGTTTGATTTACCATAATTATTTACTAAAGTTAGGCTCCTTATCCTAAATCACTTGCTGATGGCTTCCCTAACTGCTTACTTCAAAGCTACTTAAGTGTATAGTATACTCGCTTGCCTGTTTTACCACATTTTTGCGTTCCTTAAACAGGACTACTGTCTTATCTTGAATCTGTTTTCTTCCCTCAAGGAGGTCCCAGGTCATTGGCCACAAACGGGCACAGACAAAATTACTAATTTGTATAATATGTTATGGGGGCCACGTACATACTCCTCGCATATTTCATCATATCTTTAGATTCACAATTTAGGACTACTGCTTTCACTTCCTTTTAAAATAGTCTGTCTAGACTTCCTTACCCTCTCAACCCACCCGTACTAGAGGGGCTGTTCCCACGGCTCTTAGCAGGAACAGCTTCCTGCAGTACAGCTACTTCTGAGCTGATGCTCCCAACATCTTCACTCAAACGGGCAAATCTGTTAGGCTGCATGAGATCAGGACTAGCTAAACCTTTCCTCTTCCCTCCCCCTCTGCTTCCTCGCCCCACTGTCACCCAGCTACGTGCTTGTTCCCCATCTCTTATCTCCTCCCTCTCCACTACCTGTCCCCACTAAACTCTGCTCAGTGAGCCGCAGACTCCTTTCAAGATTGTCAATCTCCCTCAGTGTTACAATTTGCCTCTCCAGATCTCTAATCTGAGCTTCCAGAATTGCCACTCGCTCACACCCACCACAGAGGTATGGACCCTGGACAGAATCATCCAGGCATGCATACATGTGGCATGATGTGCACTGAGTTAAACTCACAATCTTGCTAGCACTCATCCCCAGTTACAAAAAACACAAGTGAGCAAAAACAATACTTACCCTCTTGGTTTCAACTCCCTTGTAGTTTAACTCCTACTTAAAAGAGACTACTTGAAATAGCCTAATTTCAAGCAAACTCCAGTGAGCAAGCTCGGTGAGTCAGTAGTGGGTGTATATTGGCAATACAAATACCACACAGGTGGAAATTAAGGGGCACTCCCCCTAATTAGCTCAGCAGCAGCACCCACAAGGAGGGGAATAGAAACAAGTGAGGAAAAAAAAATGGAGGGAAAACGTTTTAAATAACACCAACAAGGAGAAAATATAGAAGAAAAAAAAAGGGGACAAAGTTTAAAAATATCCAGCAAAGAGAAAAAAAAATATATATATATATGAAAAGGGGAAAAAAGTTACAAAAAATAAAAATAAATCAAAACAGCAAGGGAAAAAAAAGGGGTAAAAGTTAAAAAAAATTAAAACAAAATTACAAAACACAAAATACAAAAATTTATTAAACCTGCTTTTTTTTCCACTTGGTATTAACTAATACCAACCACAGTCCACCAGTTCACCAACAAACTCCTGTTGTTTTAACTACTACTTAAAAGAGACTACTTTAAATAGCCTACTTTCAAGCAAACTTCACCTTCCTGATGAACTTTACTCCTCTTTCTCTTGAGAGCTGATTTTGATAATGTGCAGCACCCACTTGTCTTTGGTAGAAGACTCCCATCTCTTTTGGAATAGAAGGAGGCGTGCTCCTACCCCTCCAGGCTGGGAGATCAACCAGTCATAAAGCTCTTGTGTTCCTGCTGAATGCAGAGCGTCTGGATCTTCATTCTCTGACTGAAGACTGTCCCCCTCTCCAAGGCTGGGATCTTCCGTATTCTCTACCTGGTCTGTAGGATTTGAAGTCCTGAAAGGAAGATTGATCTGAAGGTCTTTTGGGTCGAAAAGATCTCTTAGGCCTACGATCTTGAGGTAAAAAAGCATTCTTGCCATCTGCTGCTTTCTTAATGCAATCATCCAGGTTCTTACAAAAGAGCATGTCTCCATAGAACGGTAATGAGCAGAGGCTAATCTTAGATGAAGCATCTGCTGACCAGGATCTGAGCCACAAAGCCCTTCTAGCTGAGATGGAAAATGCCATGTTCCTGGCCACTGCTTTGACCATATCCACTGAGGCTTCAGTAGTGAAATCTACGGCCAGTTTAGTGTCTTGTAGACTGCCCATGAGGTTAGATCTGCTTCTGCCCTCTTTGATATCCTCCTCCAAGCCTTCCAGCCAGATCTTCAAAGCTCTAGAGACCGAGGTAGGGGCTACCGCGGGGTGGAGGTCTGTGCCTGCTGCCACATAGGCCCTGGACAGGTTAGAGTCCATCTTCTTATCCATGGAGTCTCTTAGAGATCCTGCATTATCCACTGGCAATGTGGTGCGCTTGGCCAGTCTTATCACCGCTGCATCCACTTTAGGGGCTGACACCCAGTGGCCTGCGTCCTTTTTGCCAAAAGGGTAAAGGTTAGAAATTCTCCCCTGATTGGGAAGTTTCCTCTCTGTTTTGGACCATTCTTCCATAACGATGCCCTTAATCGCCTCATGAACCGGGAAAGTAACCCTCTTTTTTTCTGAGGTCAGAAAAGTATCGACTGGATGTAGAAGGCTTTTCTTTTGACAGTTCCTTCATGCTCAGAGACTTGCGGACCCTGGAAATTAAGTGATCCACTTCGGTTGGGTCCAAAGTGTCAGAAGCTTGCTGTTTTTCCTCATCCGAGGAAGATGACCTCTCCCTGTATGTCTCCTCCATAGACACATCCGAAGAGTCGTATTGGGAGTAGACAGGAGGATATGGATATCTAAGTCTTTTGTGGGCTCTGCCAGCCTCTTTAATGCCTTGGGATACAGCATTCTGAATAATTTGCATCAAATCCGGGGTGGATGATGCGGGACATCCTGTGGCCTGTAGGCAATCTGAGCATAGGCGCTTCCCCTCCAGGGCCCTCTTGTCACATGCTTCGCATAGGGACCTTGCGGGAGACTTTCCTTTGGATGTTCCAGTTGTCTTTTTCCCTTTAGTACTACTATAATAAGGGAAAAATGTTAGCCTGCACTCTTTTGTTTAGAAGAAAAATTGAAGACAAAACTGGGTGAAGTCCGCACTGTACCGCTTTAATTTAGCAAGGGACTGTGTTGCAAAGTAAAATTTCAGTATTGGCACATTAAAAAGGGCGCCCAAACTACTGAATTACGTCATCAGAACTGCAACGTACCGTGCATGCGCGAAAACGGCATGACGTGAACGCACTGTTCGCGCATGCACAATAGCGAAAACCGGACGCCAAGCCAGCAAGGAGACCCCAGGTCTCCCAACCTCTGCAGATCACCAGAAATGCGTCAAAAATGCCGCGAATAGGCACAGGGGGAGCCCTAGATCACCAGGGAAGCCCTGAACTCCCCCAGAAGGGAGAATAAACACCAGGCAGAGAACTGCTGAATCAAGAGGAGGAATGCCTCCAAATCAGAGAAGGCGGGATTAACCAGGAAAATGAAGGTAGAAGGTGGTATATCCATACTGCTTATGCCTTGCCCATACCTGCTACCCCTAGGGTCACTGCAGTCAGTAGGGTAGTGGCTCCTTATGCTTGCTACCCCGAGGGTCACTGCAAGCTTCCCCCGATCACTGGGGGGTTCGCCAGGAGGACACCTTTGCACAGGGCTGTATACTGGAGCTTCCCAAGGAAGAGAGGCTTAACTCCCCTGGGGCCAACAGTTAAAACCCTTACAGTAAGCCATAAAAAAAAATAGTTCTCAGTCTGAAAAGACTAATCTGTCCTAGAGATAGGACAGGAACAAAAAGACTGTGAGGGTAGGAGGGGGTACTTATACCCTTGCTTTAATTAGTTCCTGTCTAACTAGGGATGGGGAGGAGCTACCCATTGTTGTGCTGCCATGGATATGACCAGGAAATATATATACTGACTCCTATGATATCATGACCTATTTCAAAATGTTAGCAATACATTAACTTTTACCCCAGGAAGTGCCCAATGCTCTGAGGAGCTCTGTTTCATGGCTAGAATTTCAAGCATTTTCTTTGCCCTTTTTCTACCAATTGACCCATCTTTATTTCTCCGCCACCTATAAAGAAAAGGACATTGGAAATATATTAAACTATTTCATACACAAACTATGTTTGATGATGCAGACATGACAATGCTGTTTATCATTTTTTTATGTAATAAAAGCAGTTGTGTGCATATGGAAATTTACATCAACAAATCTAAACTTATGTTTATTATTTTGTTACGTTTATACAAATGTAGCTTTTTATTGTTTACAAATTCCCTTTTATAATTATTGTAAAAATAATATTTCTTTTTTTTTAACATTTGGCTCCTTTGTCATTTTTGTGTACCAATATAATTTGTTAGATTATGATTTATCTCTTTTAAAAAAAAAACATGTTTATTATAATTCTAATATTTGGTGGAGAGAGTCCTGATGCTTGTGTTATTATAATATGAACTAGGCATTCACCTTGAACTTCAACCAAAATGGGATCACTCTGCAGCTTAAAACAGCCTTCAAATCAACCTAGTGATCCTCAGTGTTGCAAATAAATGTTATCTGCACCTCTGTGGGGAATGCAGATCTATGTAAGAGTGTTTTTACTATCCAGTGAATCACAGCTCTAAGGGTTATCTCCCTATGTTTTAATTCATGCAGGCAATAGAAGTGATTTGCAACCATCAGGGGGGCTGACTACATCCTCTGCTCAATAGATTGCCATATGTTATAACTCCATGCTTAAAATGGTATTTACTTGATAATGCATAAAAGAGGGGTTAAGGTCAATACAGTAGGAACAGAGAGATAGGTGGAGACAAAGTGGGGAGGTGGCTGGGAGACATAAAACTTAAGAATAAAGAGAGGGGGTCAATGGAGGTAGCTTGTAGCTAAAAAGGAGCTGAGACAAATGTATCCTAAAATTTAAAAAGACACATAAAAAATAGGCCAATGTACCACAGACTGAGGTCACCGAATAAATGTAATCCTTATATTAGTCAGGCATGGAACCAGGTTAGGTTATCTTACTTATCTCCTATTTCTTCAGGAGAGGAGGCAGGGTGAAGAGAAATGGCTGACAAATGGTGAGCATGCGTGGGCAAGTGGCACAAAAGTGTCGGTCCTGAGAGCTTGCACTCTCTGCTAGAATTCTTCATTCATGCTTCAAGAGTTGATGCTTCATTCATGCTTCAAGAGTCCCTCAAAATATGTTGAGGGAGATGGGTTGAGGGACAGAAGAGGATAATATGGACAGAAGGATACAAGTGCGGAAAGAGGGGAATAGGCAGAGTTATACAACTATATGCCTATAGACATGCAGAACAACCATCCAAACAAGTACACTCTATTATGCAAATTTGAGAATTCGAGCCTCCACCTGAGCATTCGCATACAAGCACTTTACACATTCACTGCATTCACAAAGGTGTGTCTACAAACATATATATATATATATATATATATATATATATATATATATATATATATATATAGACCATAATTTATGTATGTAGAGGTAGGTTATCCAAGAAAATGTCATGATTTTTTTTCTATGATTTAACTTTTGAGGGTCTTCTTAAAGTACTTGAGAGTAGACAAAGTCTGTCAGCATGATGTAAATGGAACTGGTTTTGAGGAATATTATGTTACCATGAGCAGTAGAGAGGACATAAATAAATATTTTTTACACTACGTCTTACTGTGTTATTATGAAGTGCATAGCATGGTTTGGTCCAAACCAGGACAAACTTCCTCTCCCTTTCAGTCCAGTACGACCAATTGGATTCCTGCCAATGTTTTAAACAAATAAATGAGAATAATCAAAAAGTAAAAAAAAAAAAAAAAAAACACATGAAAACACCTTATAATAAATTGCTGTCATACCATCATGGTTGGGCTCTGATCTGACTAGCTTATTTTTATTTAAATTTTTTGTTATACCACAGCCCATACAATGGGTATTTTAACAACAATATTAAAGAAAAAGAAAAAGATTTGAAACACATTTTACTAAACAAAACTATACGACTAGTTCCTTTATAACATGCAGTTCCAAGAATGTGATATATGTTATAACATGTCCGTGTGGGTATCAATATGTGGGTAGAACATTCAGATGCCTAACAAACAAGTATACAGGAACATATATAAAATATCAAAGGGCTATAGAAACCACAGTATATTGTTGCATTTTTTAAGACACCACAATATGGGATGACTTTTTATGGGATGCAATTAGTCCAAGGACATTGGGGGGGGGGGGGGGCTCCTTCCGAAATTAGATTAAATTAATTTTTAATTTAGAGACTTTAGTCCCTTATGAACTAAATGTTGATTTTGAGACTGTAACCTTGATATAACAGTTTTACTTAGGCTATATGTATTTTATAAGGAAAATAAGGTAGATTCATGGTCTTATATTATGTGTGGTTATTGTATTATGATTTTTTAAAAATATAATTCAATACACAAATGTAATATTTTAAATAAGAGTGTGTGTATATTTGTGACACAATACATTTCAGCCACTTTTCTTCTCATTTGTTGATAAAAGATGGCTTCTGAATTTGGGAGTATCAGAGCTTTGTAGCATGTAGAAAGTGATTTTATACAAGAAGAAGAATCTAAACAGACTTTAATGAATGATGATTATTATGGATTGACATGTTGTTGTAGTTTATGCAATTGGAGGATGTTCTTGTTCTGGATATATTTCAATACTAAAGGAAAAATATTGTTATATTGTATTAGATTACTCATTGCGGATTTACATGCATGTTGCCACGGTTTCTGGTGAAGGACCGGTGCGAGGGAACGTTTTTTTTGTCTCCAGGTGTGGATGACCAGCTTGGAGATTGCCAGAGCTAGTGTCAAAGGAGGGCTGAGTTAATGCGGTTTCCAGATCAGTTGAGCATCTGTATAGGGAGTTATATATGCCTGCTCTAGTTGATGACACATTTGGAAAAAACATTTTGTGTGGAGTGTAAACAGAGTTTGAGATGCTGTATAGTAGTTTTAGGTTTCATGGGCCCTTAGGCCTCCTTGGTTTGGTAGTCTGTGAAGGGTCCTTAATGCTATTCTAGGTAGATGTTTCTTCCAGATATGTAAATTAAAGGTATGTTGAAATCTTTGCATTGTGATACTTTTAATATGTTCTTTTGGATTGCTACTGTTGAGTACACTAAATGGCAGGATAGTTTACTAAAAAGTATTATTATATTAACTGGATGGTATAGGTGGCTACGGCAGCTTGACATCGACTAAGGATTTAGGTTTAGCACCACTCCTTCACCTACTCCAAACAAGGAGTAGAATGGAAAAAACAAAACTGTTTTCTGTAAAACTGTAGATCTAGAAGTCACAAGATCAGATGATGTGCATGTGAGTCTTCTGATTGCAGGTGTAGGGACTATACTAAAATGATGATTTGGCATAATATACTACTTATTATAACATTTATTTTTTTCTGGAAACAAGTGTCATTAATTTGTGCATGCATTAGAGAAGATAGCTGCCATTTGCAGAATAAAATGTTATTAGATATCCATTTTTACCATGCATTTTTATATATGTTACATGGTAGTCTTACTGTGAGTATAACTATATAGAAAATATCTAGCTGGTTAACACTTATGCTTAGTACTTTTTTTTTTTAAATTCTTTATTTTTGTTGTGCATCGAGGGTACATGCGTGCCGATATTGCCACAACAGCAGATACCAGCAATTCAGGATTAAACAATATATGGCATGAGTTAGTACTGCACAAATTTTATAATATAATAAACATGCTTGCAAGAAACTTAGCACAGATTATGTACTTAACACTATATGGGTCGTGTCTGTCTGTGACTGTTAACGTGTGATTAGGCTAGGATTTGTACTGGTGTCAGCGTGGGTTGAACGCGTTTATGGGCGAGTAGTTACTGCCGAAAATCTTGGGTAATATAGACCTGCTAGTCATTGTCCTGCGTCCCGCGCATGGCAAGAAAAGGATGAGGACCTGATGTAGACAAAAGGTAATATTAAAGGCGAGAGATAATGCTACCAGGTGGTCGCTGCAGAGTTCTATTACGCCTGTCGCGTTTGTTGGCCGGTTGTCGTGTCTGATGGGTAAGTTCTGGGTGTTCAATTAGGAACAGGTTCAGTTAAAGTCAGCTGCACCTATGTGATGGGCCATCGCCGCAGTGTCAGTGAGCCTGTTGATTGAGTGGGCGTTGCTGCCAGTAATGTGGCGTGTAGTTGTGTCGTCTTTGAGTCAAACATATAAGCTATAGGCATACATCAAAAAGTTTAAACATAAACGAAGATAGAATAAAATAATAAAACAAACCCCTCGTGGAATAGTATGTGCCACACAGCAGCCTCTCAGGCCGCGCCTGACGGTGAGCTAGTGCTCTTTTCTGAAACTAGGTTCAGCTTTACAATAGGGGAACAAGCTAGAAACTGGGAACAGGCATATAACTGACCGGGGCATATATGTAAACTAGTGTAGATTACAAGAGCCACACTGGTGATGAATAGGGCAAACAAGGGCACTCAAGTTAAGCAGACATAAATTGGTACATAGAGTCATTGGTTGTGCTGAAGTGGTATATTAACGTACACTGGGTACATTACCAAGAGACCTTGCTGGGCTCATCAAGACTGGTGGCATCCAGGGGTAGTAAGGCAGTTAGCTCGCACCTAGCCGAATAAGGCTGATGGATCCCCCTGGTGCACTCTTTGTACAGTCCACAGTCACCCTATGCCTTGTATCGGTAGGGCACAGTCCCTGCCCGCACTGGGGCAAGCCAAGCTTTGGGGTCCAGATACTAGGCAGTGTTGTTTGGCTCCCAGTCTTTGGTCTCTCTGCAGCTTGTCAGGCGTGGGCTTGATCCATGGCGGTTCCCGCCTCTGCACCTCCGCTTGTGGGTCTTTGCCGGGTCGGCATGTGGAAGAGCCTCGCTTTCCGCGGTGGACCATGGATCGGGTATGTGTTCGGTCCTGTCGAGTGTTCCGTCCAGGGGTTAGTCTGCCGTTTCGATCGTATATGCGAGCCCGCTGTTTAGCGTGTGGGGTTGGTCGTTGTCGCAGGCTCTCCTGGTGCCGAGGTCGACTCGCGGCGGCCATTTTATGCGCTCCATGTGGGTGCTGTATTGAGCAGGTGCCTTGTTTAAGTATGGCGTTCTGCTGCATGCGCCGCTCCAGCTCATCCCAGAACGCCTGGAGGATCGCGTCCAGCCTTGCAGCGTATGCAGTATGTTCTGGGCTTGAGTTCCCTCTGGGCGCCCTGGGGTTTGTGGGTGCTTCTGTGACAGCAGTTTCAGGGGTGTCTCGGGTCCGTTTGGGTACATGCTGATTTGTGGGGATAGTCGTCCCCAGTGTGGACCGGGATAACCCCCGCCGGTCCGGGGGAGGGGGGGGGCAGCAGGGCTATAGTGAGCTCTCGGGTGTGAACGTGTCCCGCGCCAGGGGATCGGCCGCCTCCACCAGGCTCTAGGCTCCGCTCCGCAGTAGGCCGCATGGCCGGTTGCAGTAGTCCCCGCTTGATTCCGCTTCAGGTTCCGAGCCTCCCGGGCTGTTGGAGCCAATATCTTGTTCTAAATTAGCGTGTTTGCGCCCTTTAGACCAGGAGCTCTCAGAATCCTCGACCGGCCACCTTGGCTGTCAGGCCCCGCCCCATGCTTAGTACTTTTATGCATAATCAAAGTTCTTCCAGGAAAAAGATACACAGATACACAATGCAGAGGATATATCCATAATTATCATTTGAAAGTGACAGTTATGACACATGGATGTAAACACATTAGTATTCATATCCATACAGGGCTGGTGCAAGATTATTTCATGCCCTAGACAAGACCAGCTACTTGTGCCCCCCTCCCAACACAAAAAAATTTAATTGCCAACTTTGTGTCTCTCTCTTCTCCAAGTCTCTTTGTGGGTCTCATTCTCTACCATTCTCTACCAGCTCCTTGTGTGTCTATTTTTGCCCTTCCTCAGCCCCTCTGTTTCTCCCCAACACCTTAATAAATCTGTTTCTCCCCCCAAACCCTTTTTGTGTCTTCTTGTCCCGACCCAGTCTTTTTGTGTGTCTATTTGCTTTTCCTAGCACCTCTGTGTCTGTTTGTCCCCCTAGCACCTCTGGGTCTCTGTCACTCAACCCATTTGTGTGTCACTTGTTTCCCTTCCCCTGCCCCTCTGTAGCTCTCTTTCTCTCCTCGAACCCCTTTATGCATCTCTTTTCCCTCCAACCCCTGTATTCCTCTTTGTCAGACCAGCCCCTCTGTGTCCTTTTTTTGTCTCCAAACCCCTCTGTCTGTCTCTCTGTCCCCACAGCGCTTATGAGTATATATTTGCCCTCCCCAGACCCTCTGTGTGTCTCTTTGTCACCATTCCATCACTCAGTGTGCCGCTGTCACGTTTACATAGATTGAGATGGAGCTCAACTGCAGATTTCTTGGATTTAGTTGAAGAATTAGATTTATAGAGAATAATATAGGAACTGGCAATTCAATATAAGAAATATGGGTACTGTATCTTTATTTATTTCGGTTGAATGAGAATATAGGTACTGTATCTTTAAATACTTCAATATTGGTAAGCGACTTCCTTATTGCAATCAAGTATATTTGCTTTTGCAAGAACTAAGTTAATTGAATGAAGCTATAATGAAGATTTAAAACAACAGTGAATTGAATAAGGTTTTAAGCTAGCAGGATACGTTATCAGCTGGAGCCTGAGAGTTTAGTGAGCAGGTTACAGCAGAATTGATTGGAGGACTTGAGAGCAGACCTAAGGATGAGTGCTCAGGAGTCTTTGAGAGAAAAAGTTTGTATAACAGATGAAACGATTAACTTAGCTTCCTGAGGTTGAAGTTTGGTTCCAAAGTTCCCTTCCAGGGAGGCTCTTTGGGAGACAGGACGAGAGGAGTCAGATACAAGCCGTGGTCGAGGAGAGGAGAAGGCGGTTAGACGAGTTTCAGTCCGATTCCATACACAGGTAAGTTGTAGAGAGAGAATTTCAGCTGGTTAAGTTCCGCGGTACGCCGTTCATTATTCCAGCGTCTTGTGTCTGGCGCGGTCGCATTATGTAGCGTGATGAGACCGCGTCAGAGAGGGGGTGTGGCTAAACTCCGTCAACCCGGAAGAGACAGGAATTACTGGTAACGGGCATGACAGCCGCTTAGTACCCGCAGCCCCAGTGTATCTTTTTGTACCCCACCATTCCTTATATGTCTATTTATCCCCCTAGCAAATTTTGGTCTCTTTGTCACTTACCCCCTTTGTGTGACTCTTGTTCCTCTTCCCCTGCCCCTCTGTGGGTTTCTTTCTGTCTACCAGCACCTCCTAGCAGTCACGTCAGCCCTGTATGCTGCTGATTGGCTGGAATGTGTCTGCTGACTGTGAGATACAGGGTCAAAGTTTACTCAATGATGACGAATAGGGGGCAGACCAAACATCACATATGTTCGCCCACCGCGGCGACCGCGAACAAGCTATGTTCGCTGGCGAACAGTTCCCGGCGAACTGTTCGGGACATCTCTATACTACAAGATCTATTTTAAATAATTTCCACATCAATCAAGTAGTTATTTTAAACTATCCATTGCAATGTAATTGTTAAAAAGTCAGATTACTACAATTCACATTTTCAAAAATAAACCATTACATTATCTTAGTTTTGTTACAGAAATATCTTGGGAATACATATGCAGAGTATTTACAATACTTACAATGGCAGTCCATCTTCTACCACATATGTATCACAATAGCTTTGACGATTAATGCATCCATCCATGATGTTATATTTGATTTTTAAAAGTGATTCCAGAGAGCTAAAGGCGACAAAAATACTGACATTGATTTCTTGAATGTGCTGATGAAAAGTGTATACATTCAAAGAATTTAGTAACGCTTACTTTGTATAAGGGTCATAAGAAGGTTTATTTCTTCTAACAGCTGTATAGAAGGGAGGATTGTAAATACTAAATTCCACCTTGCAAAAAAAAAACAGAATACAATTCAATAAAAACAATACATGTTATTTATTATAAATATATACAATTATATTGGGTATTTGTATGCATGTCACATATTTTGCCAAGTACTGCAACTGGGCAGGTAGTACTGTAACTTAGAAAACAAAACTTATTAAGATCTTAAAGGGACACTATAAGCACCCAAACCACTTTCATCCAGGCCATGCTGTGCCATGCAAGTGCACTAGCCTCCCATTGCTTTCTTATTGGAAAACATAGGATTGGCTGAGGTCATCAATGCTCCTTCAAACTCTTCTTCCTACTCCATTAACCTTAACTGTTTCATACATTCTGATATCATAACAACAATCGACATACATCACAATACAAATAAAAGAACTGTTTAAGACAAAATAAGAAAAGGAGTACTGCTGCTTATAAAACAGAAAAAATAATTGCAAATGAGTTATAGGGTGTCATAATCAATGGAGGGTGGCATAACAGATTGAATTTAGCACCTATTTAAAGCATGTTTCACATGAAGACAAGAGCCTCATAGGGCATTGTAACGGCACCCCCAGGCATAAAAGGGGTTAAAAGCCATTTAGGAGATATTCCCTTCCAGATATACAGGCAGCTACTGTAGACACCAATCCACCGAACCGGAGAAGCATATGAATGCCGTAAACAGGCAAACCGGAACCATATGAATGCTGTAAACAGCCGAATAGGAAAAACCATACGAATAGGTTTACACTCCTAGCAGTCAAACTGGAACAGCATACAATAAATCCCCCCAAGAACGAGACAAGACTCCATTTTGTGGGTCAAGCAGGAACAGACAGAGCTGTGGGTTTATTGTTCTAATATACACATTAGTACCACCCACAGGGTTTTGTAAAACAACCAATAAACACATACAATACACTCAGACACTCCCACACAAAACCCTCCCCTCTGCCTGTGATACAATTACCTTACACAATGGGTAATGTAATTATCACAGGCAGAGAAATACAATTTTTCCACATTATTCATAACTTTAAAAGTATACATCACATTCACATAAAATTTTCAGAATCAGCATACTCCAAATACAAACATACGTCAAAATCATACAAATTGGTCCAGTGGTTCAAAAGATAGATCGTAGTCCTTTGTGACCAAATGAAGCATGGCTTTTCTGCCCAAAACCAGTTCCACATAGTCTTCTATCCTGGAGATAATTGGGAAGTAATCCAATTATCTCCAAGGACAGAGGCAAAACTTCATTAAGCACATGGCAGTAAAAAGACAGTAAAATACAATAAAATACACAAGGTTACATGTATTACATAAAATACAGACAGGGGTGGACTAACCACTCACAGGGCCCTCGGGCAGTGGGTGATCAAGGGCCCCCCCTCTTGGTCCTGGTACAAGGTTTTCTAGTCCTCTGCTACTCTCCCCCCACCCTTCTTTCTGCTGCTTTTACACATATATTATGTGTAGGCTGCCCAGCACACATAATGGCTGTGTGAGAGCCACACAGCCCTGACTCCCACACTAACAGAGCCCACAAAAATGGCCAGATTTACATTTAAGGAGTTAATACAACCAAAAACAGTGTATTAATAAACACTGTTCTTAGATGGAGTAACCCTTGCTGGCGTGCCTTCCCAGCAATTAAAGGATCACTATAGTGTCAGGAAAACAAATCGGTTTTCCTGACACTATAGTGCCCTGACGGTGCCCCCACCCTCAGGGTCCCCCTCCCGTGGCACTGAATGGGGTTAAAAACGCCTTCAGCCACTTTCCTTAATCCAGCGCGCGCATTAAAAGTATCCATAGGAAAGCATTTCTCAATGCTTTCCTATGGACGCTCTGCGTGATGGAGGCGGAATGCGTCTCAGCGTCGCAGATGCGCCTCTAGTGGCTGTCCGGAAGACAGCCACTAGGGGCTGGATTATCCCCAAATGTAAACATATCAGTTTTTCTGAAACTGCTATGTTTGCATCTGAAGGGTTAAAACCTGAGGGACCTGGCCCCCAGACCACTTCATTGAGCTGAAGTGGTCTGGGTGACTATAGTGTTCCTTGAAAATAAAGAAATAAAGCAAATTTAATAACACACTTCTTCACCACTTTTGCTGAGGCCATCACAAGCAGCAACCCAACATGTACAACCATACAAGTAGCCACATGTGTTTGGAGTCTACTTGTGGGGTTGTGTGTGTGGGGATGTTGCTAGTGATGTTGTGTTCCTGTATGTCAAAGTGTTATATTAATCGTTTCTCTTGTTTTACCTATTGTACAGCGCTGCAGAATATGTTGGTGCTATATAAGTGATGTATGTGTGTGCAGTATTGCAATGGTGGGTATGCTGTTTGTGATTTGTACGTGTAGGGAGGCAGCATGTGGTTTTGTATGTGTGGGGGGATGCTGCTTGTGGGATTGTGTCTATACAGTGAGGCTCCTTGTGGGTTTTTGCGTGTGTGAATGGGGCGATTTGCAGTGCATTATGTGAGTAGAGATGGCTGGCTGTGTTGCAGTGTCTGTGGGATAGAATCTGTAGTAGGCATCTGGTGGTTACTGAGGCTGTAGTGTGTGCGTGTTTGGATAATAGAGGCACTACTGTGTATAAGTTGGATAGTGGCTGTAGTGTGTGCGCGGGGGGATAGATGCTGAAATAGGTGCAGGGAGGCACAGGGGCTGTGGTGGGCACTGTGAGGCACAGGGACTGAAGTGGGCACGGGGCGGCTCGGGGACTTAGATGGGGGTGGGACTGGACAGATTATGAGGTGGGACATAGAGGTTGTGGTGAGCGCAGGAGGGGACATAGGAGCTGTGGTGGGTACTGAAAGGGATAGGGACTATAGTAGTTAGAGGTGGCAGAAGGGATGTGGTGGGAACATGGATAGGTAGATCCTGGGGTGAGTGTTGGGAGGAATGGTGGCTGAGGTGAGTGCAGAGGACTGAGGTGGGTTCAGGGGGGAATGAGGTGGGTTCAGGAGCAGCTGTGGTGGATGCAGACAGGGCTGAGGTGGGTGCAGGGGGAGCTGTGGTGGGTGCAGGGGGGCTGAGGTTGGTGCAGGGAGACAGGAGGCTAAAGTGGGTAAAGGGAGAGCTGAGGTGGGTGCAGCGGGAGATGTGATGTGTGCAGAAGGAGCTGTGGTGGGTGCGGGTAGACAAGGGGCTGTTGTGTGCACAGGGAGGGACATAGAGGCTGTAGTGGGCACAGGGAGGGACATAGTGACTGTAGTGGGTACTGGAAGGCATAGGAGCTATGGTAGGTCGAGGTGGCATAGGGGCTGTGGTGGGTGCATAGGGAATTAGGTGGGCACAGGGACAGGTAGATCCTGGGCTGAGTGTAAGGAGGAATGGTGGCTTAGGTAAATGCATGGGAACTGAGGTAGGTGCAGAGGTAGCTGTGGTTAGAACAGGGAGGCTGAGGTGGGTGCAGGAAGACAGGGAGCTGAGGTGGATGCAAGGGGAGATGTGGTGTGTGGAGGAGGAGCTGAGGTGGGTACGGGGGGGCTGAGGTGGGTACTGATGGGCTGAGGTGGGTACAGGGAGCAGAAGTGGGTACTGGGGCTGAGGTGGGTACTGGGGCTGAGGTGGGTACTGGGGCTGAGGTGGGTACTGGGGCTGAGGTGGGTACAGGGGGCTGATGTGGGTACAGGGGGGCTGATGTGGGTACAGGGGGGCTGATGTGGGTACAGGGGGGCTGATGTGGGTACAGGGGGGCTGATGTGGGTACAGGGGGGCTGATGTGGGTACTGGGGGGCTGATGTGGGTACTGGGGGGCTGATGTGGGTACTGGGGGGCTGATGTGGGTACTGGGGGGCCGAGGTGGGTACTGGGGGGCCGAGGTGGGTACTGGGGGGCCGAGGTGGAAACTGGGGGGCCATGGTGGGTACAGGGGCTGAGGTGGGTACTGGGGGGCTGAGGTGGGTACTGGGGGGCTGAGGTGGGTACTGGGGGGCTGAGGTGGGTACTGGGGGGCTGAGGTGGGTACTGGGGGGCTGAGGTGGGTTCTGGGGGGCTGAGGTGGGTTCAGGGGGGCTGAGGTGGGTTCAGGGGGGCTGAGGTGGGTTCTGGGGGGCTGAGGTGGGTTCAGGGGGGCTGAGGTGGGTTCAGGGGGGCTGAGGTGGGTTCGGGGGGGTTGAGGTGGGTTCGGGGGGGCTGAGGTGGGTTCAGGGGGGCTGAGGTAGGAGCTGGGGTAGCTATGGTGGGTACTGGGGGGTTCAGGGGGGTTAAGGTAGGAGCAGGGGGTCTGAGGTGGGTACTGGGGGGCTAAGGTGGGTACAGGGGGGCTGAAGTGGGAGCAGAGGTAGGTACTGGGGGCTGTGGTGGGTGCAGGGAGACTGCAGGTGGTGCTGAGCTGAATGAGGATTTGCAGACAATAATCTATAAAAAGCTTACCTGAGCTGTCTGCCAGGCTGCTGCAGCTCCTCTTCAGGCAGGGCAGGAAGTGATGTCACTTCCTAGCCCCGCCTCTTCCTCCTCACACAGCACCGCACGGCTGGAGACCTGGCAGCAAGAACTGAATACTCACTGCCAGGTCTCCCTAAGAGAGGGAAAACGGGTGAGGGAGGAAGGGGGATAACTACAAAGTGATATGCTGCAGGGGCCCTGCAGCATATCACTGGAATAAAGGAGAAATCATGTTGTTCTGGCTGAGGAGATCTCTGATCTCCTCAGCCAGATCATGTCTGTGCTGCCGGGCCCCTGACTGCCTCGGGCCCTCGGTCCATGACCGATGTCCCCGACCTGTCAGTCCGCCCCTGAATACAGACATGCAACATATCCCCAGATAGCTTAGATCTGAGTGCACATGATTACTGAATGGCTCTCAGACCACACACATACAGTTCAATTGCCATGGAGTCTTTTATTACACGAATAAGCTCCATGGCATAGCTATCTGGCTTAAATAAGTTCATTCAGTAAATCCGAGAATCTACCGAATGCCAGAGCAGAAATACATGAATAGACCTTTCTGCATAGGAAAATAAAGTATTTAAATGCCGGTCCATAGTCAAAAGGCAGCAGGCAGGCAACCAGGCTCCTCCAATGCACAGTGGCGAGATTGGTCTCGTCACAGGCATGATATCTAAATAGGAATGTGGGCAGAATGTGGGCAACAAGTTCAAAGCAACTCCTTTACATATTTGTATCGGGAATGCCAAAGCAAGAGAAACCAAAAAAGCAGGCACTGCTTTCATGGAGTGTTATTTAAAATGAACATGTTATCACTGGTCCATTTTAAGTAATACAATTTTTATACAGAATAAAAATTTATTATAGTGATAAATTATATTATTGCTTTCTTTAGGAAACATTAATTTAATACTTACTGCTTTGATAGCATTGACAGTGTCACAATAAAACTGGATCAAAAGGTAAACACTAATGTAATGATATACTCCCTCAATCCCACCTATATCTACTTCCCACTTGCCTGTTTAACATTGCTTGCCTCAATGACTAAAAAGAGTAGCACTAGTTAATCTCTTCATAAAAAGAGGAAGACATAGGTACCAGATAATAATCTCAGTATTTAAAGCACAAGTACCATTAATGATATGATACAGTGGAGGAACCAGTAGGATGGATGTCCTACTCTTTACTCTGACTCATTTCTTGGAAAAAACATGACATACCTTTGTTATTCTGTGAAATTGATTGACAGGTGAGGAGAAGGACCACATATCTTAAATTTATTGAAAAATATATGTATTTGCTATAACTTCTGCAAGGTATCTTTCCTCTATCACAGTGATTCCCAAACATTTTAGGTTCAAGGTGCCCTTAATATTTCAATATTTTTCCAAGGCGCCCAAGTAAAAACATTTTCTAGGATGTATAAATGTACTGGGCCGCAGCAGAAATGTTTTCCTGTCAAGTGCGAATCCAGAACCTAATCTCAGTAAGGGCACAGGTAGATTATTTAAAGAAACAATCCAGGCACAATAGCCACCATTACTATGTAGTGGTTATGGTGCCAGGAGTGCACTGGTGCCCTCCCAGGGTAAGTAGTCAAACTGTTTAAGAACAGTTTGACAACTTACCTGGGGTCTGCCGGGATAGGGGCTATAGTAAGGGATAGGTTTAGTAGTGTGTGTGTGTTTGTGTGTATTTGATGGGTGCAATGTATGTGTGTGTGTGAGGGGTGCAATATGTGTGGGGTTAAGTGTGTGTGTGTGAAGAGTGCAGTATGTGTGTGTTTGTGTGAGGGGTGCAATGTGTATACGGGGTGCATTCTGTTTGTGACAGATGTAGTGTGTGTGTGTGTGTCTGTGTGTGTGCTTTAAGGGTGCAGTGTGTTTGGTAGGTACAGTGTGTGTGTGGGGGGCAGTGTGTGTTTATTGAGTGGTACAGTGTGTGTGTGTATAAGGAGCAGAGTGTGTGTGGGGGAGGACAGTGTCTGTGAGGGGCATACTGTGTGTGGGGGGGCAGTGTGTTTGAGGGGTGGCAGTGTAGTGTGTGTGTGAGGGTTACAGTATGTATGCTTGTATGGGGGGGCAGTGTGTGTGTATGGGTGGCAGTGTGTGTGTATGGAAGGGCAGTGTGTATATGGGGGGGCAGTGTGTGTGTATGGAGGGACAGTGTATGTGTGTATGGGGGGGCAGTGTGTGTGTGTATGGGGAGGCAGTGTGTGTATGGAGGGGCAGTGTGTGTGTGTAGGGGGGGAATTAATAAATATAAACTTTTTTTATTTAAAAAAAAAATAATTATATCCCACCCTCCTTTCTTACCATTGCCTGGGAGGGGGGACAGTGCAAGGCAATCCCTGGTGGTCCTGGTGGTCCCAGTGGTGAAAGTGAACTCTTGCAGCTCCAGAAGCTAGAGTTCCCTCTCACAAGATTCTGAGCATTGCTGTGGTAACCGCAGCAATGCTCCGAGCTTGCAAGAGGAGAACCCGGCATAGCTGCAGGTTAGAGCTCCCCCTGGTCTTCCTTCCCTCCCGTGCTGGCTGCAGTATTACACTGCTAGCGGGCCAGAGAGAGATCTTTGATCTCCCCTCCTGTCCTGCAGAGCCTGCAGGGGAGAGTAAGGTACGGTTCCCGGTGCTATGATCACATGATCACAGCACTGGGGAAACATTTTGGGGCGCCCCTATATGCCTGTTGCGGCGCCCCGGGGTGATGTGGCACGCAGTTTGGGAACCGCTGCTCTATAATTTAAAATGGTAGCTGTATCATTAGGGAAGCATTATAAATCTAATTAAAAATGGCATATGCTTTTAAAAGAGCTTTTTGCATCTTGCCAGACAACGTTTCCTGGAGGAAAATAATTGAGAAGTGATATAAATATATGGTCATGCTTCAACACACTGATGGAAAATTCTCTTTGTGTCTAGACAATAGAATTGATGTGCCAGAACAGATTTAGGATCCGTACAGAGTTGGCAAAAATAATTTCATGACTCATACTCTTTTCTGAAGGTACTTTAGCCTAAAGAGAAAACTAGAAGGAAATAGTCACAGAACCAACTAATTGCTATGGAAAATGTTTGCTGCAATTATTTATTGCATTGCTTCTTTAACCCCTTCAGGACCGCGCTGTTTTGGCCATGTTGTACGTTAAGGACTAGAGCTGTTTTAACACTTTTGTGGTGTTTGTGTTTAGCTGTAATTTTCCTCTCTCTCTCATTTACTGTTCCCATACAAATTACATATTTTTCAGAACAAGAAGGGCTTTCTTTACATATCATTATTTGTATAATTTCATATAATTTACTTAAAAAAATTAAAATATGATGAAAAATTTAAAAAAATGTTTTTTTTTACTTTTACTTGAAAAATCTTTTACTTATCTATTTTATAAAAAAACTAAAAAAAAACTGCTAAATAGATTAAAATGTTTCTCCTGTGGTTAAAAATCCCCTAAGATATATAGTATTAACACCTTGTGCTCTGTATGTATGCACGTGAATGTATTTCTGTTTATGTCTTGTTGATTTAATATTGGAAAATAATAAAATATTTATTAAAAAAAAAAACACCCAGTGTTTATGGGCCTTTTTGCTTTTTTTTTTTTTTTACAAGTTATAGGGCTATAAGTACAAATAGGAAATTGCTGTTACAAAATATATATTTTTAAAATTTATCGATAGTGACATTGTAACACTGTTCTCTGTCATAAATCTCTGAATCACACCTCACATGTACATATTTGTTTTTAAAGTAGACAACCTGGAGTATTTAAAATGGGGTATGTCCAGTCTTTTTTAGCAGCCACTTAGTCACAAACACTGGCCAAAGTTAGCATTTATATTTGTTTTTGTGTTAAAAATGCAAAAAAAAATATTAATGTTAACTTTGACGTGTTGGTGACTAAGTGGCTACTAAAAAAGACTGAACATACCCCATGTGCAATACCTTGGGTTGTCTTCTTTTGCAAATGGTATGCTCATTCCTGGGCTACGATATGCTCTCAAAGACAACGCAACCAACCTGGCAATTTTCAATGTGAAAAAATTTGACCCTTTTATTTGACCCTGTAACTTTCAAAAACACTAGAAAACCTGTACATGGGGGGTACTGTTATATTCTGGAGACTTTGCTGAACACAAATATTAGTGTTTCAAAACTGTTAAACATATCACAACAATTATATCATCAGTAAAAATACTGTTTGTGTGTGAAAAATGCAAAAAAAGTCATTTTCACTGACAATATCATCGCTGTGATATGTTTTACTGTTTTGAAGCACTAATATTTGTGTTTAGCGAAGCCTCCAGAGTAAAATAGTACCCCCATGTACAGGTTTCAGGGTGTCATATAAAGTTACAGGGTTAAATACAGTGCTAGCAAATTAACTTCTCTGGAATTTTGGCCTGGGTTGTCAGGCAGGTCCCTCAAATTGCAATCAATAAAATTACTTATTTATGTAAAAATATTACATAAATATGCACATAGAATAGAAGTATATATACATATTTATATATTTGAAGTCTACGTGCATATTTATGAAATTATTTATGTAATTTTGTA
This sequence comes from Pelobates fuscus, assembly GCF_036172605.1. Classification (NCBI taxonomy): domain Eukaryota; kingdom Metazoa; phylum Chordata; class Amphibia; order Anura; family Pelobatidae; genus Pelobates; species Pelobates fuscus. Next base: position 85,352,994 of record NC_086324.1, read on the forward strand.
TATGGATATACATATATAATATTATTTTTATTTATTTATATATACATAGATAGATAAACCAGTAACCAACCTCATGCTGATGAGTTGCTTAACAACGAAACAGCTGTCCTTGAGTGGTTCACTGGTTTTACATCTTTTCCTAGATTGTGTTCCAAGCAGTTGTATACTGCAAACACAGATTAAAAGGAATCCATGTTTAAAATGGAATGAGGCAAAAATATGGTTCTTTGTTAGACTAATTTGCATATGCCCACCCAGAATCCTTTGCGGTTGTAACATCACTGCAGATTTGGGATTTCTGTGGGAAAAGTCTTATGGCTTGACTGGTGTGCAGATTTTTGTTTAACATTGTATTAACACTATATATATATATATATATATATATATATATATATATATATATATATATATAATTTGTGCTCAGAATCTCTATTATGTTTAATGAAATGTAGAGGAGGAGCAAAGTTGGTTGAGGTGTGCCGAAACAAACATACGAGTAGGCCTGTAAAAAAGAGGGCCCACAAAGAGAAATGTATAAAGGAGGGTGTAGGTGGGTGGGGTCAAAACAGCTTGAACGGCAAAGGTAAGTTGGGGGGTAGGGTTTATATAGGGTCATAACTCCTCCCACAAATTCAGGCCAATTGGCCTTCCAACTTGTGCTCGGAATCTCTATTATGTTTAATGGAATGTAGAGGAGGAGCAAAGTTGGTTGAGGTGTGCCGAAACCAACGTACGAGTAAGCCTGTAAAAAAGAGGGCAAAAAGCAATTCAAAGAAAACACACTTTATTGCAAGTTTAAACTGCGAGATTTCTGAAAGCCTGCCTGAGCTCCCTTTCTGGTCGAGGGATGTAGGAGTTGTATATTGAGGATTTCCAGCGTCCCAGCCTCTTAATGATGTGTACTGGGGTGTTAGTGCTAGAGGCTGATGATGCTGCGCCGATGCAAAATGAGTGACCAGAGAAGGAAGCTGGGTTGTAGCCTAACCTAGACAGTAGAATTCTGATGTGTGACATAAATTTAGCTGTGGTGAGTGGGTGTCCTTGGAGTAGAAGTAGTGGAGTATCTGGTGAGTGCGTGAGGTGAGAAACCAGGAGCATATCCAAAACATGTACAGGGCACCACAAATTCTCGGTAGGGAAGAGGGGAATGATAGTGGGATAGGCAGAGTGATTAGTCTTGGTAGAAGGCAAAGAGAGTACAAAATGGTTGTCTACTCTCTTTAAGTGAGAAAGTTTGAGGCATCGTACTGTGTCTCCTTGACGTACCACGGTGAACACTCTAGGTCTGAGGAACCCTCAGAAGAAACGTAAACTTTTTAACCTTATTTACCTGATACCGTGATACTGAATACTGGAACCACCTCCTGGAGTCTTCTTGACAAAATAAGTAGTACAACCTAAACATTTTTTAAGATTAAGGAACCTGAGTATAGTATTACAATATAAACAGAGATTTGAAAATAAGAGCTACTGGAAAAGTGAGCGTGGAGTTTGATAACTTTAAGAGGTTTTGTGGGGCTAGGCCCTTTAACCGTAAAGGGGAGACTGTTACTTTAGGAGAATACGCCTGGGATATATACATAATTAAATGTGACAAAGTGTGGTGAAAAATGGCATTTAGAATAAGGGAAAATGTAGATATTGCCGTTAAGATATATAAAATCATACATAGAGGAACATACTTAAATATAAAATTTTTACAGTGCATAGACCTTATGCATTCGGCTACCAAACGTGCGAGAGAAATATAATATGACCGCGTGTGTTAAGATTAATGAAATGAAATGCTAGTGACCCAGCCGTTCATATGTGTTTCGTCTAACGAAAGTGAGAAACATGCGAACGTAAGGTGAGTATAAGCGTTCGGAACATTTTATAACGCAAGAAATAACGAAATTCGTGTGTACTCTGTGGTCAGCCCGAACGTGGGAAATAGCCGAACGCTATTCTACACGTTGAAGCTTACATTTGCGTGCCGGTCTCGTGACCGGAAGCTCGGCAGCCGGGTAGCGAGTCGGGAAAGCCGCGGGGGATGAGCCCAGAAGTCTGCGGTAGGTACTGCTGGAGGGAGACTGCTTGCTTGCTGCAGAATTTGGCGGGAACAGCTGACAGGAAATGCAGGTAACTATGGTGACAGTCAAAACAGCTCGAACGGCAAAGGTAAGTGGGGGGTAGGGTTTATATAGGGACATAACTCCTCCCACAAATTCTGGCCAATTGGCCTTCCAACATATATAATTTCATTCTAAGTGTATTTTGAGATATATATATATTAATATCAAAATACAGTTAGAATAAAATTACATATATATATAAATATATATATATATATATGTTTGTGTGTGTAATTATTTTTTATTTTATTTTATTATTTTTAAATTTTTGGGGGGCATAGCTGCATTCACATAGGGTAGGGTTTTAAGGTGGATGAAAGATTTTAAAACAGAGTCCACCTGCCCAGCTGTGGAGGAGAAAGTAACTACCCATTCATGTTGCCACTTAATATAAGGAAAAATCATTTTTTATTTTTTCACTTCTGTTCCATTAGACTACTAGATATATAAGACATTATCTTACCTTCCACGGCACCTTTTCATCAGGAACTGGAAAACGAATAATATTAGAGTCTGGGTAATATATATTCCTGGCATTTACATGACACTGAGAATGAGGACACTCATCTTTATCTGTCACATCCATATCTCCAATCAGTTTTGCAGACACTATCATAACAATAGAGTGAGAAAACACAGCTTTAATAATATATGTATACGTTTTTAGGGATTTCCTTCAAATAAATGTTTTACCCACTTAAATAAATATACATGGTACATAAATCCTTATTGAAAAGACAATGGATATCCCCAGTTTTAAATTTATAAAGAATGTAAGTAATTGTGGGTTGATCTTTATGTGTCTACATATGTGCCCATAACAATGCTAAAACAGTATATTACATCATTACAACATTAAAGAGATTGAGTCACTATTGTTATATGTTTCAGTCTGACCAAAAGGTTTTTCAGCTGTGAATTGCCAATGCTAGTCTTTTCATTGTGTCATGCAAACTCTGCACTTATGCTGGGAAAAAAGACAGATTAAAAATGCATTTTCAATTGTAAATCATGTTTTTGGAGATGACCATTTTGCACAGTCTAGTGCAGGGACAGGCAACCTTTGGAACTCCAGATGTTGTGGAGTACATCCCACATAATGCTCTTGCACCCATAATGCTGGCATTATGGGAGGCATCATGGGAGTTGTAGTCCAAAACATCTAGAGTGCCGAAGGTTAGTGAATTGATAGGTAAGAGCTGAATGTATTTAAATTATTATGCATGTGATAGATGTAGAATTTAACATGTTAATATACACTTTTAAATATGGAAAAAAAATAATCTCTTGCTTATTGTTTTAATGTAACAAGAAAACTAAGGACTGACATAATAAATAATGAGACAGATAAGAAACAATGGAGTCAAAAGATCTGAAATAGCAATGGTTGAGAATAGGAAAAAAACAAATAATAGCAGCTCTGTAGTTTTTGCACCAGGAAGCCCAAATAGGCATATACCAATGCCATATTTGCATTTTATCATACACAAAATAATCACATATCAGCCACAAAAGAATCACATTATCAATAGGCTGGGTGTTATTTTAACCAAACCACATACTCATAATAATAGATTGGCAACATTATTTTATAGAGGTGTTATTTTGTAAACCTCTTAACAAATATTTTGCAGTATTAATGTAGTTTAAGATAATTATTTTATTTGTTTTTTATACCAGCAGTCTATCTGAAGTAGTTCAAATTCATCTTCTCCGACTTTAATATAAAATTGAAAACATAAATTAAAATGTTACTGTTACTGTTACTCAAATATTTGAAAGTGCATGTCCTTGCATGCATACCAATCACGGGAGCAGAATCCTTGGAACCAAATCCATTTTCCAGGAGTGTGTTAATAATCCAGTTCAAAGCTCTCGCAGATTTCAATGTCTAATCATGAAACAAAAAATATTTAACATTTTGGTCTATAGTTTTCATACACATTAAAATTTAAATGTAAAAATAAATATATTAATTAGTGTAAAGCAGTGTATTCATATAATTTATTAAAGGTAACATTGTTCAATTATATTAGAGTTCTGAGTTAGCAGAAGTGTTGCTAGATGACTAAAAGATTCAGAGCATATTTTATGGTAACTTCCAGAATATTTTTACTTTAACCCCACCTGAAAGCATCCTAAATCTGTGCCCTAAGCCCAACCCTTTACAACAAATGCTCTAAAAATCACATTGTGATAAGTAAAACAGTATTACATTAACTTTGATTTCTAAACTATTTAATAAAAAAGAATTGCTTATTGAAATTTTATAACAAAATGTTTTACATACATTTAAATCAAGAACACAACACCAATAGCACACCACAGGTCACTAGACATAAACATACTCCTGGGTTATTACCAGGAAACAATGCAGCTATGTAAGCCATAATAAGCAGCACTATATGCAGTCTACAGTTCCAAAGTAAGAGCCAAATGGTACCTGTGTATAATGTGTAAACCATGTAGCTCATGTAACATGGTCCAAAGTGCTAAATATTCAAAATGCTTTATCTTACACACACATGGAGGTATACAATGACAAACAAGAATATACAAACACTGTCCCAAGGTCCCTCTTATTATGTAGTTTTGTTGTCTGAAGGGTGTACCAAATGCAATTTAAATAAATCTGTATTTATAAATTTTGCACCTGCTATATTAAGCCCAACCCATGCAAACAACCGCATTAAAGTGTCACTGTCACAGATTATATAATGGGAGGTGCTTTTTCTCTCTTAATATGAGAGAGAACCCAGAACTAACACTGAAATATTGCAATAATTAGAACTCTCTCGGAGCTCCAACATCAGTCATCTCACTCCCCCACTAGCAATGTTCCTGGAGATAAGAATAAGAGCTAAGTGACCACTCATCTAGGTCAAGAGGGGTATTGCCTGTTCTGCGAATACCTACTGAATTTCTCCAGAGAGTGTAAAGATGATTGCTATATAACTCTGTCCCATGTTGACTCTAGACAAATATATAGGTTTATTAATAATCATTTTTGTTTATTTTATGCTATTGCAATTTATCTTTCAGAGCAGTCAATTTGGATTTCTTTATAGATACATAATTATGAATGCCTGCTTGATGTTTTGTGATTATTAATAAGCTGATTTATGATTAAGCAAAACTTTTTTTGTAATTGATTTTTACAATACAACATTTTACAGGTTAAGTTTAGTCAAAAGAAACACATTTTATTTAGAATCATATGGAACCTGTTGAATATCCACTGAGAGTTATAATTCTGAAATTGTTCAGAAAAGTAGTATGTTGCACTGGGATAAACCACCTAATAGCTCACCTGTTCTTCTAAGAAAACCAGTCGGCTTTCCATGGATCCAGTACGTTTTACTTGATCCAACTCCAACAAATTCACCACTGAATTGATTCTAAAATAAAAACAATCCCATAATTATTGCTATATTCCAAATAGCTGATATAGCTAAACACTGGATGTCATCAATTAAGCATAGCCTTAAGAGACTTAAAGAGCAACTCCACTGCCCAAATACAAACTACCGTATATACTCGAGTATAAGCCGACCCGAATAGAAGCCGAGGCCCCTAATTTTACCCCAAAAAACTGGGAAAACTTATTGACTCGAGTATAAGACTAGGGTGGGAAATGCAGCAGCTACTGGTAAATTTCTAAATAAAATTAGATCCTAAAAAAAATGTACTAATTGAATATTTATTTACAGTGTGTGTATAATGAATGCAGTGTGTGCGTATGAGTGCAGTGTGTGCGTATGAGTGCAGTGTGTGCGTATGAGTGCAGTGTGTGCGTATGAGTGCAGTGTGTGCGTATGAGTGCAGCGTGTGTGTGTATGAATGCAGTGTGTTAATGAGTGCAGTGTGTGTATGAGTGCAGTGTGTGTATGAGTGCAGTGTGTGTATGAGTGCAGTGTGTGTATGAGTGCAGTGTGTGTTTATGAGTGCAGTGTGTGTGTATGAGTGCAGTGTGTGTGTATGAGTGCAGTGTGTGTGTGTGTGTGAGTGCAGTGTCTGTGTGTGTGTGTGTGTGTATGAGTGCAGTGTGTGTATGAGTGCAGTGTGCGTATGAGTGCAGTGTGTGTATATGAGTGCAGTGTGTGTATATGAGTGCAGTGTGTGTGTGTATGTGTGCAGTGTGTGTGTGTGTTGCAGAGCTTTGCTGGGGGGTGGGCAATGTTATTATTTTTTTAATTATTTTCATATTTTTTTATTATTATTTCTTCTTATTATTATTTATTTAATTTAATTATTTTTTTATTTTATTATTATAATTTTTTTTATTTTTTTTCGTCCCCCCTCCCTGCTTGATATATGGCAGGGAGGGGGGCTCTCCTTCCCTGGTGGTCCAGTGGCATTGGCAGTTCAGTGGGGGGGGAGAGGGAGGCTGTCAGAGCTGTAACTTACCTGTCCTGCAGCTCCTGTCAGCTCCCTCCTCCTCCGCGCCGTCCGTTCAGCTCTTCTGTCAGCTCACACTGTAAGTCGCGGCTCTCGCGAGACTTACACTGGGAGCTGACCGAGGTGCTGAACGGACGGCGCGGAGGAGGAGGGAGCTGACAGGAGCTACAGGAGAGGTAAGTTACAGCTCTGACAGTCCCAGTCTGTATTATGGCAATGCAAATTGCCATAATACAGACTATTGACTCGAGTATAAGCCGAGTTGGGGTTTTTCAGCACAAAAAATGTGCTGAAAAACTCGGCTTATACTCGAGTATATACGGTAAATAAAAATCACTGATTAGTAGATATTTCCCAAATGAAAACATACATGCCTATGCTTTTTTTTATTGAGGGAATATCTAAAGCAGCTTGTAAAACCTGCAGTTCTCTTATCTGCTGCCTTTGCAAAAACTCCCTGTGATGAAACTACCCTGTTTATTCGGTACTTTTACTTTTTTTTTGTTCGGTAGTTGAAACTACCGAACACTCACCACCCCTGTCTCATTAACTTCATATAGTCGAACGCCACGTGCAGGAGGAAATGGCAGCCATCTTGCTCATATGAAAGGAGGCAGAGGGACTTGGTCACCGAGTGTCTGGAACTAAAATCGGACACTTCCCGAACACCGGTCAAACTTTGCAAATGCCTACTTCCTTTCCCAGACCAGCCAGTAGAGCGCTATTTGGTAGTTTTGTTCCCATGAACAAGGGGAACAAATGCTACTATGAGCCAGGGGGTTCTGTTCATGGATTTGTTTGGTTTTGAGACTTTCCGAAATAGACCAACCGCACAACCTAAACTCATGGAACTATTTCTAGGCAGGAGCCTCGTGGGCGGTCGGTCAAATTAAGGCCTCCATTAAATTCCTAAACCCCTGAACTGATCTAAGTGATTTTTGGATATGTTGGTCACCCAGATCAGGGCTATTAGAGGATGTAACAATTGTGGGGATTTGTATGTGGTTTTGGGTACTTTTAAAGTTTTAAGGAAACTGTTTTTTTTCTGCTTGGAGATAATTGAGTTATTACAGTATTTAAAAACCAAAGAAAAAAAAGTTACCTGCGCTCTATCCTTAATCGCTTAGTATATTTAGACAAATGGAGGTCATTTAGTTACTCCAAAGGCCATTGGAGGGAATGCCCGCCTGCCAACGTCAAGGCAGACCCCCCTAAAACTGGTCCTACACTGACCCTTCACCTTGCTTCCTTGAGCTTCTGGCAAAGAAGAGGGGTATTTTTTATATACACCCCTATATACTTATTAACCCTTAATAGGGAACACATGGGATGGGCGGCTGCATTGTAACAAAGCTGTGTGATACAAAAAGTGAATACAAAAAGAGAAGTCCTGCGCTCACTCGCATCACTCCTGGGTGGCAGCAATGACCACAGTTCACATCAGCCCCAATATATAGTTACAAACCCCCCCAAAAAAGTTATCTGCGTTCTCTCCTTATTTGACTCAATTATCTCCCAGGCAGAGAGGAGGTATGATATGGTAGGTAGAGGAGTGTCATACTTTGTAACCTTGTTGCCATTGGTTTGTAACTTTGTGTTGTAGTCCCTCCAAAAGGTCCATGTGGGAGTGCCCCTTGCAATTGGTGATCACACCAGATACTGACTGGTTTTTTGACCCCCCAGACTCTCCCAATACAGTAAAACTGCACATTTTAGACTGGCCTTTTATTGTGGCCAGCCTAAGGCACACTTTTGCAATAATCATGTTGTCTAATCAGCATCTTGATATGCCACACCTGTGAGGTGGATGGATTATCTCGGCAAAGGAGAAGTGCTCACTAACACAGATTTTGACAGATATGTAAACAATATTTGAGACATAGAAAAAGTCTTAAATCTTAGAGTTCAGCTCTTGAAAAATGGGGGCAAAAACAAAAGTCTTGTATATATAATTTTGTTCAGTGTAGAAGGAGGAGGATGTGGCAAACCACAGAGCTGAATGGAAGTGCACTAATTCAGCTCCCTACAACTCGAACAAGAATCCACTTTAAACGGAGACTAGTAGCTATTGTGGGGAAGCCCAAAAAGCAGGGTGTATCCCATAGAACATCTGGGAAGACCCCCTCAATGAAATCAAGCTCCCTGACTCAATATTTCAGGGATTCCACAGGCCACGAAGATCAAAATGGCGGTGGCAGAGACTCGGGACGAATCCTTGCCCTCCAGCCCGACACCATCAGAGGGCTTCTACAAATCGTAGGATACAGCAAGGGACTGTGATGAAACTACCCTGTTTATTCGGTACTTTGACTTTTTTTCATTCAGTAGTTGAAACACCGACCACCCCCCTGGCTCATTAACTTCAAAAAAGCAGTTGATTAAGTGCTCTCCTGCGTGGCTTTTGTTCGCACGAAATGAGGCAGTGGGACTGAAATTGAAAGCAGACCTAGCTAATAGGTTAGACAAGCTGAAGGCGGTCTTCCAATCGAAGTTAGAAATGCTGGGATTCGAAGTTCAACAAGTAAACCACACGTCACGGACCTGGAGGATGAGAGGGACGTTATACAGTCTCAGGTTACCCACCTCTCCTCCACCACTCCCAAGTCATGTCATCGCTCCAGAGACAACTGGATGACCTGGATAATCGCAGCCGCAGAAACAACTTGCAAGTGCAAGGTCTTCCAGGAGCCCAGGGAGAAGATGTAATAACTACTCTATCTCAATTGTTTAATCTTATTTTTGGAGAAACTGGGGAAAGCCCAATTATTCTGGACAGAGCACACAGATTGCTGTGTCCACTGTGAGCGGCATCTGAGGCTCCGAGAGACTTACTATGCAGAGTCCATTATTTCACAGTGGAGGACAGCATCTTCCGGGCTCTAAAAGACACCTCTCAACCTATTTTGTTTCACGGCAACCTGATACAGGTCTACCAGAAGGTCCCTCAAGCCCATCACTGAACATCTGCGCCAACACAATATAAAATACAGGTGGGGATTTCCCTTCACTTTAATTGTGAACCATAAGGGTCTTCTCAATAGCCACACATATAGATATTAAACCCTTTCTCAGGGCCCTGGAACTTCCAAATACCCAAATAATGGACTGGAACTCCCCACAACCTAACCTGGAAGCCTTTAATCTACTCCAGCGACAATCTTTTGCGCTCCATGTTTATGTAAGGACCTGTGGCTGGACTTTAGGCCTCTACCCGCCTCACCAGATGATCAGGATTTCCACAAACCTCCCATGAATCTAGGGGACTCGTTCCTAATTTTTTTAACCATATTCCCTGCATGAACGGTCCATATGATGGTCCCAACAGTTAGTTCGGATCCCTCTCTGATGAAACCTCAACACTCAAGGACAAGTCACCAAACTGTTTAGTTTATTTTTACTGGTGGCAACCAGAGCATGATGCCATATCTTCACATCACACAGGTGTAGGTGATATACCTGCCCTGACCATGCTTTGCAGACCAGGTATCAGTGGTCAGATGGACCCTTGCCCCAACGCTGTGTGCCAGACATGCCATTACTTCCTTTTGCACAATCGATTACAGGTTGGGGATTGCCTTTTGTGAAAAGAAATTTTGTCCGCGTACCTTCCACTGCGGTGTCCCAATAGCTACAAATGTTTTGAACACCTCAGACTCCACCAGCTTGGATGGTAAAAGCTGGTGGGCTAATAGTTCAGACAAGCCAGCTGTCAGACACAGGGCAAGGGGGTGACTTTCTGACATTGGCTTCTTACGCTCAAACATGTCCTTGACAGACACCTGACTGTGGGCAGATGAGCGGGAACTGCTCAAGGCGAGAGACGGAGTGGCGGATGGTTGAGAGGGGGCAAGGTTGACAGCAGTGGTTGATATGGCTGAAGATGCTGGACCAGGAGGAGGATGGCGGCTTTGAGTTTGTGTGCTGCTTGTACTCGTGTTGATCCCATAGGCGTTTGTGATATGCGATCATGTGCCTATGCAAAGCAGTTGTACCTAGGTGGGTGTTGGACTTCCCACGACTCAGTTTCTTTTGGCACAGGTTGCAAATGGCATCGCTGTTGTCAGAGGCAGACACACAAAAAAAATTCCACACTGCTGAGCTCTGCAATGACGGCATTCTGATGGTGGACACAGCATGCGTTGATTGGCGTGCTGTCGGACTGACCCCGGGTGCCGATGCATGCTGTCTGACTGTGCCACTAGCTCCTTGTGACGTCCTCCCCCTGCTTCCAACTCGTCTCCTCCTCCTCTCTGTCTCCCCATCTGAACTTTCGCCCTGTTCTTCTTCTTGCCGAGCAGGCACCCACGTGACATCCATGGACGCATAGTCATCATCAACCGCTTCACTTGTATCTGACAACTCAGCAAAGGAAGCAGCAGCGGTTACAACATCATCATCATCACACCGTACGTCCATGTGTGTAATGCTGCCTGACTGAGACATATCCCTGTTATATACATCCTCTGGCAATAATGGTTGCGCATCACTCATTTCTTCAAAAGGATGTGTAAATAACTCCTCTGACAGATAAAGTGAAGTGGCTGTGGTACTAGTGTTGGAGGTGGCGGCAGGCGGGTGAGTGGTATCTTGAGAGGTGCCCGAAGCTAAGCTGGAGGAGGATGGTGCGTCAAGGTTCCGAGCGGAAGCTGTAGAAGATTGGGTGTCCTGTGTTAGCCAGTCAACTATGTCCCCAGAACTTTTCAAGTTCAGGGTACGTGGCCTCTGAAAACTGGGCATTATTTAGGGCAAAAGGGAATCACAGCACCACGACCACGACGGCCACTGCGGGGTGGCCTGCCTCTGCCTGTCATTTTTTTTGGATTAGTGGTACAATGCGTTCAAGCTACTGTGAGACAAGATATGAGTGGCACTCTGCAGTGGCAGAGGTTGGCAGAGTACACGCTGTAGGCCTGACACCCGCTTGAAGGACACTGACTGCTATTAGATTACAGTCAAAAACTTTTTTGTTTTTAAATGCACGCTATTGTGACACCAGAAATGAGTGGCACTGTGCACTGGCAGAGGTTGGCAGAGTACACGCTGTAGGCCTGACACACAGACGCTTGCAGACAACTAACTGCTATTCAATCTAATACAGTGAAACATTTTTTTGTTTTTAAATGCACGCTATTGTGACACCAGATATGAGTGGCACTGTGCACTGGCAGATGTTGGCAGAGTAGACGCTGTAGGCTTGACACACACGCTTGAAGACAACTAACTGCTATTCAATCTATAACAGTGAAAAAACTTTTTTTGTTTTTAAATGCAAGCTATTGTGACACCAGATATGAGTGTTGGCACTGGGCAAGTGGGCACAGTATCCACTGTGAGCCTGACACAGAAGCTGGCAGGCATGCAACTGCAATTAGATTACACAGGAAAAAAAGCAGACTGATGTTTTAGCCCTAAAAAGGGCTTTTTGGGGTGCTGTCCTTACAGCAGAGATCAGATGAGTCCTTCAGGACTGTAGTGGACACTGAATACACTAGCCTAGCTATCCATTTCCATATCAAATCAGCAGCAGCTACACTTTCCCTCCTCTCACTAAGAATTTAGCTTCAGAATGAATCTAAAATGGAGGCTGTACAGGAGGTGGGAGGGTCTGGAGGGTCTGCTGCTGATTGGCTGGAATGTGTCTGCTGACTGTGAGGCACAGGGTCAAAGTTTACTCAATGATGCCGAATAGGGGGCGGATTGAACTGCGCATATGTTTGCCCGCCGTGGCGAACGCGAACACGCTATGTTTGCCAGGAACTATTCGCCAGCGAACCGTTCGGTACATCACTACTTATGTATACCTCTGATATAAAGGGGAGTCCTAAACTGCAAAGTCATACGTGTTTATCCTCATGATGGGATGTATCCCATGGGTGTATCCCATGGAACACCCATGAGGCACTGAAAGCCTGATTGGCAGGAGTGTAACACGATAATTAAAATATATGTATCTTTCATTCTCCTCTCTCTTCCCCCCCCACCCCTCCTCAATAAGATAGCAACCACTATCAAGGTCTCCCAAACATAACATAAACAAGAGGTGGTTAACTGTTTTGAGTTTGTACTTTGCCTTGCACCCAATTAGTTCCCAGTTCTGTCTCCTGCACAGAGATAGTACATTAATATTGCCAAGATATATTTTACTATTCATTTGGTCGATTTTCACTCTACCCTATAAACTTGGGAATTGTACTTAGTTCATATTTTAGGTGAGCACCATCTTTGTTGACGAAATACTCTCAACTCCCAGGGCTCACTCCTAAGCATTCCCAGCATTATTTGTTAAGATAATTTGTATAATATTTTTTTTTTTCAAACTTACAGTTTAATTTTTCTTATTTGTGTTTGTTTATATAATTTGATAAGTGTACATACCGAATTTAGTGGTGCACAGACTACTGCTACACTTAGGTACGCAAAGGCACGTTTAGTGGGTGAGACGACATCCATGTAATATACCTATACTAAAGGCACTTGCATTATGACATCTCTTCGTTTCCACTCACACAATGCACAGGGATTAAATACCCCGGAAGAAAGATCTTTAGAGCTCACAGAGCAACTGTCTGGTGATGTTGGGCGACATATATTTGTGAAAGAGAAGTTAGGTAACACACAAGTGACATTAGCAAACCTCTATCTCCCGAACCATAAACAATGTCAGACCTTGAGGATTATTTTAAACAAACTCTCTATATTCCAAGAGGGAATTCTCATTATGGGGGGGGACATGAATATTACACTAGACGGAGATCTAGACACATCCTCCTCTTACAGTGACTACCTCATACCGGCCCGGATGCACTTCAATAATATACTACACGAAGCCCAACTCTATGATAGCTGTAGGATCATGAACCCCTCCCGAAGAGACTATTTGTATTTCTCACCACCTACAGGTAGCTATACACGAATAGATATGATATTCCTTCAACATAGATATCTCCCCCTCATTAAAGCAGCCTCCTATTGGGATATTACGTGGTCGAACCATGCCCCACTTACACTTGATCTAATGATCCAATCTTTGCCAAACCCATCTCCCCAATAGAAGTTAATTGATCTCCTGCTTAATAATCCAGAGTCGGTGTCTAGGCTGAAGGAGACTGTACAGTGTTACCTTACAGAAAATGCACATCCTGACACAACACCTGCCATGTTCTGGGAAGAGCATAAATGTGTCATTAGAGGGGAATTAATAAAACTAGCACCAGTACAAAAACACCAGAGAGAGGTCCAGACTCTGAATCAGGATATAAAAACAGTAGAAGAGCAATACTCTTGTGATAAATCACTATCAACATACAAAACACCTATTGCAAAGAGCTCAGAACTAACAACCACCCTACACCTGCATGTCAAGCCCAAACTACAATTAACAAAACACACATACTACTCAGAGGGTGGAAAAAGTGGTTGACTATTAGCCCAATCACTGAGACAAGACAAGCAATCAACCTTTATCTCTAACATTAAACTCCCAGATGGCTCCCAAACCAGCTTAATGCCAGACATTATTACAACCTTCCAAAAATATTACACAGAGCTATACAATCTGAGGGACATTCCACCCACACATAATGACATCCAACACTTTCTCCAAAAGAGAATTAAACATACAATACCATCGAATATGATGGACTATTTGGACAGCCTTATATCAGCTGACGAATTCTACCAAACAATCAAACAATTACCGGTATGCAAGAGTCCAGGCCCTGAAGGCTTTACTGGCAAATATTACAAGACCATGTCCCAGGTCCTAACTCAACCATTTCTAAATGCCGTCAACTCCAAAAATTCTACAGAACACATACCTTATTCGGCATTAAAAGCAACAATAGCCCTAATCCATAGAACGAGTAAAGACCCAACAAGTTGTGCCAGCTATTGGCCCATTTCACATAAAACTGACATAAAACTATTTACAAAAATACCGGCCACTATAGGCAAAAAATAATACCACCAAAATCATAAACCTAATTTACTGGGTGACTAGGAGTGTTTTGCTTGCTATCGACGCCGAAAAGACGTTCGATAGGGTGGATTGGTCAATAAAGATGGCTACAATGAGACACATAGGGCCACGCTGGCTTGACTGGTTGGGAGCGATCTACTCGTCACCTACTGCCCGACTATGTATTAATGGCCAATTAGCCAATCCAGTGCCAATACCTAATGGTACAAGGCAGGGATGCCCTCTCTCCCCTCTGATATTTATACTGGTTCTAAAACCATTCCTACATGGTCTTAGAGTTAATCAGCAGTTCCAAGGCTTTACTATCAACAAGGGGAATACAAAATATTGGCTTTTGCGGATGACCTCCTGTTTATGGTAGTCGACCCACTCCACTCCCTCCCCAACATACCTGATAAAATGACTAACTATAGCAAGGTATCCAACTTTCAAGCTAACCTCACTAAATGCGAGATACTTCCCCTACACACAACACCTGACTTAGAAGCACACCTAAAGGAAAAATTCAACTTCACCTGGGTCAGCAAATCCATTAAATACATGGGGATACATTTATCTCACAAGATTGGACATCTCTGCGAATGTAACTTTCCCCCGATTATAGCTGCTATCTCAAAGAATTTGAAAAATTGGCACAGGTCAGGGTTTGGTTGATTCTGTAGAATTAATGTAATAAAGATGAATGTGCTCCCTCGCATTTTATCTGCAATTCAAACGATAACCATAGCACTCCCAAATAAATTGTTTGATACACTCAGGATGACCCTCACAACTTTTTTATGGTCATACACTCATCCACGATTAGCATATTCGCTCCTCACTAAACCACTCAAGGAGGGGGGTGGGTCTACCAGACATGGATACATATCATAAAATCATAAACCAGTACGACATAACAATGAGTGACTATAGAAGCCTCATTCTTGGATGTCCCCATTATGACAATCCCATGACAGAAATCGGGCCTCCCCTTCTTAAAACTCAAACAACATCCAACAATTACTGCCACAATCAAAGTATGGGTGACCATGGCTTGCAACACGGATATTTTGCAGTACCCCTCCCCACTATACCTACTCGCACACAATCCTCAACCAACTAGGGGTATCAGGTAGATTGTTCAACCTTACCACGACAAGTCCTACCTCCAGCTCCGAGATATGGTTCAGGAAAACAAAGTAACACCGCTCAGCCTCCTTATCTCCTCACTCAACCCCACAGGAGCACAACAAATGCAATACACACAACTAGTTCACTTTATACAGAGCATGAAGCTCTTACCAAGAGGTGAGTGAGAACCTACACACTTTGAGTGGCTGTGCATTTCACACCCACTAAAAAGTAAGCTACTCTCTACTATGTATGCACTAATACTAAAGACAAGATTACCTGAACTTGTTAAATTCACTGTAAAGTGGACAGATGAATTGCACACCAATATCTCGCTAATCCAGTGGAAACAAATATTCCATAGAGCACACAAGACATCCACAAGCACAGCCGCACAAGAAAGTAACTATAAAAGGCTTACACGTTGGCATTACACTCCAGCTAAAATACATAAGCTACATACCAGTGCTCAAAATACCTATTGGAAATGCCAACAACCAAACGCACACCAGTCACACATATGATGGGAATGCCAGTTGATAAACACAGTTTAGAAACGAATACACACACTTGTCCAGCTTATCACGAACATACAGATACCTTTCTCCCCAGAGTACATGTTGTTTCTTCTACCGCCACCCATACAAGAGAAACAGGGCATACCTCTGATCTCCCACCTGTTCATGGCAGCTAATCCATTGATCCCAATTAAGTGGAAACAGGTAAACCATTAGAGAATGGATCCAAAGGGTGGAATGGGTAAAACAAATGGAGGAAATCACTTAAGCTATAGCAAATAACAAAAAAAAAATCACTCTTATTTGGGGATTATGGAATACCTTTTTAAGAGAGGTTGATATGGACGACGTACTATAGTCTGAAAGAGTACAGACCCAATGTTGATAGTAATCAGAGAGCAGCCATACGTTATAGGATATAGGTTGCAAACTACAAAGATGATGTCTCGCAAACCCATAACCGAGTTCTTTCCACACAAATATTATCATACCTATTAGTACCTATCTTTTTTTGATTACTATTATTACTTATTTAGGATCACTTATTTAGGATCATCCTATATTCTACCTTACCTAGCATATACCTAACTTGGTGTAGGGCTTATTTATATAATTTAGGGCTCACTATTTAATCATTATTTGGGGTGTATGTATATTACTCTAGGGCTTACTATACAAGCTTGTTTATATACCATTTAGGGATTACTATAATACTAAGCTAGAGAGCTGTTGAATATGTCCTAAGAACTACAGCTAGTTTCCTCTTGGTACGTAGGACTTCTTTCAGATATCTCTCATCTTGTTGTGTAGGTGGTTTCATACTAGTCACCCTTTTGGGCTACCAAATAGACTATTTGAGGGATTTTGTCTGCCCTTTCAGTTAATGAGTCTGGATTAATCCGAAGGTTTATCCATACCACCATAGAGGATTATTCTTACCTCTATTCATTGTCTGGCCAGACTTAATATTTGCTTGTACCCCAGGTTCTTTTTACCATCTATAGATTCTGTGGGGGACCCTATGGGGGTGTCATAATTGGGACTGCAGATACCGTGTCGGTTAGTATCTAGACTAATGTATAGTTCGAGTTTTACTGCCGACCATTGTTCCTAGATACCCAGCTTTATATACCCACGGATTAATAGTGTGTTTCTCCGTTTCTTTAAAATTGATGTTGACCAATATTTAATACTCTAACTATATTCTTACTCTGATTAGGCATCAACTGCAGGTGCAGACATTTGTTTTGCTGCGCTAAAAGGGTTAATCTGGAGTTTGTTCTAGTGGCTATATGTTACTTTTCTATCCTGCTGATATAATATTACACACAAGCTGTCAGTAACTGTTACTAAGTAGCAGGCAACGATTACTTTTATCAATCATCGTTAGACACATTTATATGGTCACAAAACCTGACTTGATCAACATCTTTACACAATATTAGATTATCCTATTTTATTCTTAATACACTGTATATACACTGAGTCTTTTCCAAAGCTATTTTCTTTTTTATTAGTATTTTTATTTTGGGATTTTCGTTATATTTTCCCTGTTCCCCAAGAGGAACCAATAAAGTTTATTTATTTTAGTTCTATTTATGCTCCGTGATTTAGCAATCTATGGCTCTACATTAACGGAGCAGTCACATTCAGGGTATAGAGACTGCAATTGGGAGCAATTTCTAGTTAACCCATTCCAGCCTCTACTTTACTTGTTATCGTACCTATTAGTAAGTTGATCATTTATTGTTGCACTTAATAGAGTCGATTGTTGAACCTGTGAATGCAAAGAAAGAATTGATGTAAATCATGAGTATGCTAGATAAATTGCACGGGAGAGACTCCAGCTTGCTGGGACTGTCCCAGCAAAAACAGGACAGTTGGCAACTATGACTTCCCGGCTCCATGAGAAGTCTTTGCAAGGCAGGTGCTAACCACTGAGCTAGCCAAACCAGGAAGTAACAGGACCAGCTCTCTACTTGAAAGCCAGACGGGTGTAATCAGGCTAATTTATACATGTGTCGAAAATATGCACTTTTGCAAAATAGAAAAAAGAGGACACGCACTTCATGTTTTAAGAACAATAAAAAAAAGAATGTTAAAGTATCAAACATGTAAGATAAACTACAGCATACTGCAAAGTCTATCTCAAAACTATATTTTATATCTGTGCCAAGAAAGTTTAATATTTAGAATTATAGAGACTGCTTTCAGTACAGGATTTTGTGCTTCAATGCACCCATATAAACAGGGAAACTAAAACAAATATATGCAAGCCTGTTTTTTTTTTTTGTTGTTTTGTTTGTTTTTTACATTGTGGTTTCAATTTAATATTTTTGGATAAGCTTTTCAAATGATTTACACACAGAAATTACAATGTACTTAAATAGTGACTGCAGATAAATCATTTAAAACGTTTTACTGATTGGGATTATTAGAAACTGCTATGTTTACATTTGAGGTTAATCAAGCGTCTAGTGGCTGTCTTCCGGACAGCCGCTAGAGGCGCATCTGCGACGCTGGAGGAAAATTCCGCCTCCATCGCGCAGAGCGTCCATAGGAAAGCATTGAGAAATGCTTTTCTATGCACACTTGAATGCGTGCGCATTCAGCTCCAGTGAGGTCGGACGGTGGAGCTGACGCCGGAGGGGGAGGAGAGGTCACTAGCGCCGAGGGAGCCCTGCGCTGGATTAAAGTAAGTAACTGAAGGGGTTTTAACCCCTTCAGCACCACGGGAGGGGGACCCTAAGGGTGGGGCACCCTCAGGGCAATACAGTGTCAGGAAAACCGCTTTGTTTGTTTCTTAGTTCTAAGAATGAAGGACAGACATATTGGGATGAATTTGTATGGATAAATACACACCCATGGATCTAACCAATGGTGGGATTAGCCATATTTAACCTCATAAGGACTGAGGCAGTTGTACAATTTGTTATCAAAACAAAATGTTAGCAAAACTTTGAATTTGCACTATATGTCTGTTAAGAGTTCACCTCTTTCATATTAAATGCACACACACACTAATTATATATCATTGTGTTCAAGAGAAAAAGACTTTCATGTCATATCAAATATTTCTATATAAAACATAATTGAATATTAATAAAATATAAAACAAAGGTGAGAAATTAAGAAATTTTATTTTTTTTAGTTCTGCATGGCATTTTAACTGTGAAAAGCATAATACTGTTAGCTGTTACTGCAATAAAATACACATATTTGTATTCAGCGATGTCTCACAAGTAAAACAGTACCCCAACTTTATAGGTTTTATGGTGTTTTGGGGAGTTACAAGGTCAAATAAAGCACGTTACATTTTTCAGTTTATACACATTGAAATTTGCCAGACTGGTTATGTTGACTTTGAGACCAAATGGTAACCCAGAAATGAGAATTACCCCCATGATGGCATACCATTTGAAAAAGTAGACAACCCAAGGTATTACAAACAGGGTATGTCCAGTCTTTTTTAGTAGACACTTAAACACAAACACTGGCCAAAGTTAGCGTTCATATTTGTTTGTGTGTGAAAACTGCAAAAAAAATAATTTTAATGCATTTTACTGTTTTGAAACACTTAATATTTGTGTTTAACAAAGTCTCCCAAGTAAAACAACACCCCCCATGTACAGGTTGTATGGTGCGTTGGAAAGTTACAGGGTTAGCCCCTTAAGGACAGCGGGTGTGCTATGCTGTCCTTAGGGACCTCGCTCTAAACGCTGGGGGGCGGCATAGCATGTCCCCACCATCCTTCCCACTTACCCGGTCGCCGGCGATCCCACGCCAGCGATGGCGGTGTGGGGATTCCCCTGGGAGCCCAGGGTGACCCCCTCCTTCTGTTTTGGCCCCCCTGGGCCATGTGATCGCGAGGTCCTTGCGAGGACCTCACGATCACATGGACGACATAAACGTCCATTGCAATGCCAGCAGGGGGAGTGCCTGGAATTACAGGTACTCCCCCTGCTGCCTGGAAAAAAAATAAAACAGTTTAAAACAGTGTAAAATAACATTATATATACTTAGATCATATACCTATATTTATATATATATATATATATATATATATATATATAGAAAAAATTGAAGATGATAGCACTCCCAGGACTCCAACTTAAGATTTAACTTTAGCTTACAGAGTCCAGTCCTGATGAAAGTCTGTGAATAGCAGACTGAAACGTTGATTTTTTACTCTGTAAGCTATTAAAAGTTAAATCTTAAGTTGAAGTCCTGGGAGTGCTATCATCTTCAAATTTTTCTACATTTTGCTTGACAAGCACCGGGCAAGTATTTTTTACTATATGGAGTGCAAGATTATTATATATATATATATATATATATATATATATATATATATATATATATATATATATATATATATGATCTAAGTATATATATACATATATACACATAAATATACATACACTATCTAAGTGTATTTTAATATTAATATATATATAATTATAAATATCAAAGTACACGTAGAATGATATTGATTAAATCTATATATAATTATCATAAAATAAATAAATATGTAAATACATTAAAAAATAAAATTAAAAATATATATATATGTGTAATTTCCTTCTAACTGTATTTTAAAATTAATATATATATATATATATATATATGGATAGATATCAAAATACATGTTGAACAAAATAATATAAACATCTATATACATAAGTATATACGTATATATATATCACTATATATACCTATGTATAAATAAAAATAATGTAAAAAAATTATACACTAAAAAAATTATACATAAATTATATCTAATAATTCTACGTATATATTTATTTAATCATTTTACATAATTAGGTCATTTTATTAATTACAATTTGTGGGACCTGCCTGACAACCCAGGCCGAAAGTCCAGAACATTTAATTTGCTAGCACTATGTTTAACCCTGTAACTTTCCAAGACACGATAAAACCTGTGCATGGGGAGTACTGTTTTACTCAGACGACATCGCTGAACACAAATATTAGTGTTTCAAATATCGTGATATCGTCAGTGAAAGTGACATTTTTTGCATTTTTCACACACAAATGGCACTTACACGGACGATATAATTGTTGTGATACGTTTACTATTTTGAAACAGTAATATTTGTGTTCAGTCTACTGAGTATAACAGTACCCCTCATGTACAGGTTTTATGGTGTTTTCAGAAGTTACAGAGTCAAATATAAGGCTGTGTTTCAGTTTTTTCACATTGAAATTCGCCAGATTGGTTACGTTACCTTTGAGACCGTATGGTTGCCCAGGAATAGTAGACAACCCAAGGTATTGCAAATGGGGTATGTCCAGTATTTTAGTAGCCACTTGGACACAAACAGTGGCCAAAACTGGCATTCAAATTAGTTTTTTTGCATTTTTCACACACAAACAAATATTACCACTAACTTTGGCCAGTGTTTGTGACCAAGTGGCTACTAAAAAAAGACTGGACATACCCCATTTGGGTTGTCATCATTTCTCATTCTTGGGCTACCATACGGTCTCAAAGGCAACATAACCAATCTGGCGATTGAATGCATCTCTATGAGGAGATGCTGATTGGGCAGGTTATGTTTGGCCCTGTCCCAACCCTGCCTACTTAACGATCTCAGCCATTTCAACAATTTTCCTTTGAGATCATAAATTCTGATGATGTCAGCCAAGAAGGCAGATTGGTGGTGGGTCCAGCGCTGTCAGAGTGGAAATAAGGTAAGTGTATAACCGTTTAAGGGAGGCAAGAGAGCAAGCCACCTAAATAGTGGTTTTAACACTATAGAGTCAGCAATACACGTTTGTATTCTGACCCTATAGTGTTTCTTTAATATTTGTTGTTTTTGATGTAGCTTACATGACATATTTTTGAGATATTGTTGTATATAAATACAATTACTTTTCAGATGTGTCTCTGATTTTCTGCTCTGTGCTTTGCTTGAGCTGGTGCTGAAGGTTCTGCACATAATTTTCTTTTAGATATGTTTCCCAGGAGAGGATAGCAGCCTCTTCATTCTTTTCTAGCTTTTCCTCTGGAATTGAAAGAAATTAAGAATATAGAAGGCATTGCAAGTATTGAAAACACACACACAGTAACAACATAAGTACATCGTCATTGTCTTACATCATTATAAAATAAAATAAAATTCATGTGATGCTCTTTGCTTTTCATGAGTAAGCAAGGATGGTGTGTGGTATTATTTGACGGAGAAAAGTTAGCTTCATTTTTCTTATATTCCATTTTTCTAATAATAAATAGGGACACATGAACTAAAACATTATAAAAAGTAATAGATAATTACATGATTATATGGATGGAAAAAACAGACTTAAGTCGTTTACGTTCAATACTTGATTATCACTTTTTTTTGCTGCGGAAAATATTATTTTGTCAAAGAACATTCAGACTTTTTTTTATTAAATCTCATAAAACAAACTATCTATGCAGAGCAGATGAATTCTGAACAACAACAACAGTGGCAGGGAGCCATACATTATAAATGAAAAGGAGAGCAGAAATCTATATGGTACTTTTGATTATGTGTACATACTATTGACATCACATCCATTTGTAACAAATCACAACCCAGCATAGGGAATTTATACTTCCAGGCTGTCTTTGTTTCCTTGCCCTGTTGTGGTTCTTGTTAGCAGAGAATATGTTTATTATGTGTATAGGGTTTACTGTTTTCTGTTTAACCATTCTTGCTCTCTGTTATCGTGACCATGGCCTGACTATTGATTCTGTGCAGCTTTGTTATCCTAGACCTCGGCCTGTGTTTAATTTATTCTCTGTCTGGCTTGGGTACTCTAAGGACTGGTATGTGTTCCCTTACTGTTTCCTTTAGATTTGCGTTCCTGTTCTGTCCACTCTAACTATCTGTCTGTCTGTCTATCTATCTATCTATTTGTGTGTGTGTGTCTGCCTGTCTCAGTCTGTTATCTGTCTTACAGTAAACAACTTAATGTATGTACATAGATACAGAATATCTTTAAAACACATTGATTTAAGCTCTTACTAAGTTGCCTCTGTCTTCCTGCAGGCTCACGCAGAATGACAGTTTTGATGAATTGATGCAGGTGGTTTAAAAGAATGAATGGTGGGGGTGCTGGAGGTCGCCCATGATACTCTTCAATTAAGTAATGTCTTTGGAATTTCCAGATCTGATCAGTGTGTTCTTGCACCTGTTGAAATGTGTAGCTGGCAAAAAAAACAGAGGCAAACCGTCATTTCTTTAACCATGCTATCTTTACCTATTATTAAATCTTATATTTGTTAAAAGTGTAGGTAACAACTATCTCACAAAATTAGACCTTGGCACCATCCCCTAGTAATGGGGCAATATGTTATGAAAAGCTGCAAAATCCAGATGCCAATTATGCTGGTCATTTACTAGCTGAAAGTGTTAGCTGAGTGCTTTCAGCCAATGAATAAAGTCTGGACAAGAAATATGCACAGAGTGGATGCTGCCAGAGTTAGCGTTACACATCCAGCAGCCATATCAGATATCCAACCATGTACAATATTTCATTCAGGGTCCTTGCACCATGACCACTTCAAAACACATAAGTGGTCATGGTGAGTAGAGTAACACTTTAATAGCTTCACAATCTCTTCCTAGAACGCTGAGGTTTATTCATTAAACTCTAAACTATAATTAATTGAAATCCTAATGACAAAATTAATCAAAAATTGCAAAGCTGTAACTATTGTTGGTTAGATCATTTTTCAGATCAGCAATTTATGCCTATATTTTGCCATTTGGGTTTTATATCATACAATTCAGACTTTAGTGAAAAAACTCCTGCATGTTAAATAAATCATTATGTAAAATACCGTATATGATGAATAATAAGACAACCCTGATTATAAGATGACTCTCCTAAATTTTGGATCTTGTTAAAAAAAAAAAAGAAAAGTTCTGAATATAAAGCTAACAATAAAGACAAGCTCACTATAGACAAGTTCACTATATACAAGCTCACACTGACACACAGAGAAGCACACTATACAGGGAGGGGGACCACTGAAAGCCCTGGTGGTCCGGTAGTTTCTCCAGACCTGCACCGCCGCCGCCTCAGTGTTAGAGCATTGCTGTGGTAACCTGCGGCAATGCTCCAAAGCGCAGAGCTTGTGAGAAGCAAATGTTGCACCCGCTGAGGTGCACATTGCAGCCTCCCTCCTTCTATCCTATCACATGACCGACAGATCTATCCACCGGCCCAGCTGTGAGTATATAAAGTAAGATCTGCATGGGCCAGGAGGGGAGATCAAGTCCGGGCCTAAAGGCCGGTGAGGGGAGTGCACCACCTTTGGAACACTAGCTGTAGGTATAGGAGGTAGGGGAGATGGAACATTTGCAAGGTCTAGTTGTAAAGGTCTGATTACAAGATGGCCTAGATTATAAGACAAGGTTATTTATTCAGAAGTTTTTTTTCTGAAAAAACTCTCTTATAATCGACCAAATACGGTACTTAGAGTTTACCTCTTAACATTCGTTATTTGTATGCTCAAAATTTCAAAATCACTTTACTAAAGCTTAATTTTGCACCATTGTTTAGGCAAGGCTAGCAATATTTTTCAACTAGATGTTAAAATCCCTATATTTAGTGAGTAATCTCCTTGTAAATATGTGGTGGCAGTAAAAATAAGGAGCAAAAAGAATTAGTTGACAATTATTAAACATAATAAATTAATTATATAATTGGTTAAAATGACAATAATAATAATTAAATAATTTAATAAGTAGTCACACGAATAAAAAAGAGGCACTCACACATTCAAACCTGCCCATAGAAAAGCATTACTCAATGCTTTCCTAAGGGGATCTTTTTTGAAGCTGGACTCCGTAAGGATGTCCAGCGTCAAATAATTGCGATTTACTCCATGTAAATCGTGGAAGTCAGGGAGACAGCCACTAGAGGCTGGATTAACCCTGCAGTGTAAACATAACAATTTCTCTAAAACTGGTATGCTTTCAGCTGCAGGGTTAAAACTAGGGGGACCTGGCACCCAGACCACTTCATTGAGCTGAGGTGGTCTGGGTGCCTATAGTGGTCCTTTAAGTATTCATAGATTTATGATGTCAGAGCAATAAGGTAGCCAAGGAAGCTGATAATATCTCCACTCATTTAAAAGAAAAGAAAGAAAAACTTAGTCCAAAAGGGACCCATCCACCTGAACCTTTCTTTCCCCTCTTACTAAGAGAAGGTGAAGTAGATACAGGTATCTATTAACTCCTTGAGGTATTCTTATATTATTTATATAAAGGTTGATTTCCATAGATATGTGTGATGTGATTGATCTGTGACATTCTACATCATCTAAGATGAGGAGGAATAATTATAAAAAAATAGAGTTAAGGCAATGCAGTCAGTAGTTCGAGGGTATCACCTCTTAATCTCACCCATATTTACTATTCATATTTGTACCATGTGTCTCTTTAGCTATGGAGCTATGGGGGGGAGGCTAAATAAGGGGTGTAGGGTCATCAGGATAAAGGGCAGGGAAGAGGTAGGGGCAAAAAGTTAAATCAGAAAAGAAGGAGCGAGGAAGAAAAAAAAAGGGAAAGGGTAAGGCCGGTCTCACCCCACTCCCCTGCTCCCCTGTCCTTCCACCGGCTTCTATACCAAAAAGACAAACGCTTACAATTAACTTCTTGGTAATACAAACTGACCGAGCTCTTGTGGTGAAGAATCAATATTTTTTTCCCATTGAGCATCTGATATAGATTTTCCTAGTAGGTTTTCCCATCGTCTTTTAAAAGTATGGTTATGATCCATCCCTCCAATAAGTAATAGTTGATACTTATTGATATAGTACCCTGTAAGTAATCTTGTTTCCTGCAAAGTTCTTCAAACCAGGTCAAATCTCAGTGGATATCAGCTCAAATTGGTAGAGAATTATACAAATGTTGCAATTGGTTATAACGATAAGCTTGAATCCTAGACTGTGTATCACCCCAGTTAAGTTCCTCTAGGGTCTTTAAACCAAAATCTCCCAAGAGGGTTTTCAAAAGGATATCATCTTTTGTTGCAATAAAGTCCCAATGCACTGCTAAGGAGACCTCCACCCATTCTTGGATTCCTCGTTAAAGGTATTAAAGGTATTCATGGGCTAGGTGACAGATATGTTGCTTTTTGTATTGCCGCCCATAATTTTAGAGAGTGGTGTACATGGGAAGTTCGATCTGGGATAATAATCTTTGCATTACAGGAATTCCAAGTTAGGGCCTGTAAAGAAGAACCTGAAATACCTTTATCCAAGGAGATCCACTGTTTATGGACAGGTGCCGTGTCCCATTCCTGAATACTCTGTAGGGCAGTGGCCTGGTAATATTTGCCTATATCTGGGAGGGCAAGTCCACCCCTTGATCTCAGTAAGCATAATAATTCATGTCAGAGCCTGGGCCACTCTCCACTCCAGACATACCTCAAAAGTGATGACATGAGAGAGAAAAATAATGCCATTGGCAGAGCTAGTGGCATGGTCTGGAACAAATGCAGCAATCTGGGTAGAACATTCATTCTAACCACCGCCACTCGACCCAACCATGTGTGAGTAGGATCATGCCACTGTTTAAGGTCTTTCTGAACTTGGGTTAAGATCAGAAGGAAGTTATGTTGGTAAAGTTCCGTTTGATTTTGTGTTATCCATATTCCTAGGTATCTAATTTGTGTGATACACCAATTGAAGGGGAACTGTGTTTGTAATGTCATACAATCTGT
Source organism: Pelobates fuscus (assembly GCF_036172605.1). Lineage (NCBI taxonomy): Eukaryota > Metazoa > Chordata > Amphibia > Anura > Pelobatidae > Pelobates > Pelobates fuscus. The sequence continues at coordinate 85,379,837 of NC_086324.1, forward strand.
ATCTAACATAGATATATTAAGGACTTCACATTTATTTAAGTTTAATTTGAAACCAGATAATGCTCCATATTCTAATATTTCTAGTATTTGTCAGTGTTGAAAAATGTGGGGCCTTGTAACAAAATATAATAGGTCATCAGCGTATGTTGCAACCTTATGAGTTGTTCCTTCCCAATCAAAGCCAGTGATATCTTTATTATACCTAATAGAACAAAGCAATGGTTCCAAGGTCAAAGCATATAACAAGTATGATAAAGGGCACCCATGTTGTGTGCCATTATAAAAGCGAAGGGGCTTGGTGAGTGCGCCATTCACCCAGACCCTTGCTGTTGGGTTACTATATAACATCCCAATCCAATGTAGCAGACTCAGTCCAAAGCCCATTTCCTTTAGTACTGCCTTCATAAACAACCAATGTACCCAATCAAACACTTTCTCTGCGTCCATTGACAGGAATAGCATGGGTGTCTTTCTCTGTTTCTGTGCCAAATATTGAATTGATAGTACTCTAAGTGTGCTATCCATTGCTTCCCTTTCCGGTATGAATACTGTCTGATCTGCGTGGATCAATCTAGGTAAGAATGTATGTAGTCTAAAAGCAAGTATCTTACTAAACAGTTTGGTGTCTACATTCAAAAGGGAGATTGTAAAATCAGGGGCTAGTAGTAAAAAGAAAATGGATGCTGAACGTTTAAGATTACTTCAGGTACTATCCAAATTGGAAGAGGAAAATAAAATTAAACCAAATAGATTGTATGGTAGTCAAATAGCTAAAGTAAGAAAGGAACTCGATGTATTGGCATTAGCAGAAACAGAAAAATATATGAGAGCATTAAAATTGAAATTTTATATTCATGGCAATAAAGCAGGAAAAATGTTAGCTAATATGCTAAAAACAAAGTATCTTCAAACAAAAATCCCCTATATGATCTCGACGAATAATTGTAAATTATTTAACCCAAAAGATATTGTAGCTGAATTAGCAGGTTATTATAGGAAACTGTATAATTTAACGGAAGACTCAAATATATTACAGCCTTCTGGCTCTGAAATAGAGAAATTTTTGGAGGAAATAGATCTTCCTAAAATTTCAGTGAGTCAACAACAGATGTTGGTGGAGCCATTTATAGAAGATGAAATAAGCAAAGCTATATTGGCTCTTCCCAAACATAAAGCACCAGGGCCAGATGGTTTTTCTAACTATTATTATATCAAAATGGAACCGATCTTGACACCATTTCTTACGAAGCTTTTTAATAGCTTTAAAACACCAAATGCGATACCGCCGGAAATGTTAGAGGCATTTATAGTAACCCTTCCTAAGCCTGGTAAACCACCAACAGAATGCGCTAACCTCAGGCCCATTTCACTCTTAAATGTAGATATGAAAATATATGCTAAAGTATTGGCATCTAGAATAAAACCGATCCTATTGGGGCTTATTTCAGAGGAGCAAGCTGGTTTTGTTTCAGGTAGACAAGTAGAGGACAATACAAGACATTATATTAATCTTATAGAATGGGCAAGTATTAATAATTATCAGGGGATTTTGCTTGCTTTGGACGCTGAAAACGCGTTTGATCGTTTGAATTGGGGTTATATGGAGCATGTCCTCCAGAAATACAATTTTCCACAATCCTTTGTGAACAATATTATGGCATTATACTCAAAACCATCAGCGAAGGTTATGAATACTGGCTTTATATCCTCTAAATTTGAGATCTCAAATGGAACACGCCAGGGGTGCCCACTTTCCCCAATAATTTTTATAATAACCTTAGAGCCCTTGATTAGACACATAAAACAACATGCTGGTATATGTGGGTTAAATACCCCGGTTGGGGAACAAAAATTAGCTCTTTTTGCTAATGATGCACTTTTATTTGTATCAAAACCTAAAGAATCATTACCGTATTTAGTTAAACTGTTGGAAAGATTTAGTATGATCTCCTATTATAAAAATAATGTTAAAAAAACCCAGGCGTTACCGTTGGGTGTACCTAAAACGGAGATAAATCAATTAGCAGGTACTTACTCGTTCGATTGGCGCAAAGATTTTCTAACATACCTGGGCATAAAACTTACTAAAACGAGCTCTCTTTTAATTAAGCATAATCATATTCCTGTATTACATAAATTAAAAGATCAGTTAGAAAATTGGGGGACTTTGGGGACATCTTGGTTAGGGCGTGTACATACAATTAAAATGATGGCCTTACCCCATATATTGTATCTTTTTCGAACTATTCCTATGGCTGTGCCAAAAAAATTATTAAAAAAATTTCAACTTATGTTTAACTCATACATATGGAAAAAAAAACCGCCAAGGGTGGCAGCTAGGCTTACAGAGCTTCCATATCTACAAGGCGGATTGGGTATTCCTAACATTATTAAATATTATCAGGCATCTATGTTGTCCTATGCTTTGGCAGTACTTTTTCGTTTAAATTCACCAGTATGGTTAAAACTGGAACAAGCTTGCGCTAAACCCTATTTAATAGAAAAGCTTTTATGGGAGACCTTAATGAATGGGTCAATAGGCAAAAACATGCTTTCTACGACAAAATCAATGCTCTATCATTGGTCAAAATGGACTCCTAAATTGCTAAAAGGTGTAAAGCTATTAGTCTTAGCACCATTATATGTAATAAAGTACTTTATACAAGATTTAAATTTGAATACTTGGGAAACTAATGGCATTAGTAAAGTGCATATGTTATATAATGAGGCAGGGCTCAAATCATATCCTAGTTTGCAGGCAGAGTTTGCCCTTCCGAATAAAGAGGTATTTTCGTATTTAAGGATCAAGAATTTTTTGTTAGAAAATAAGCTGTTAAAATTAGATATGAAAGAAGAAAGGACCACAGGCACTCCAAATTGAAACCGTATGCAGATTTATTAGGAAAAAATGCAACGCCAAGCAACGTTTCGACCAACAAAGGTCTTTTTCCTTTGTTGGTCGAAACGTTGCTTGGCGTTGCATTTTTTCCTAATAAATCTGCATACGGTTTCAATTTGGAGTGCCTGTGGTCCTTTCTTCTTTCGTGTATAATTCTGGGATTGCTGGTCCTGATCCGGAGCACCCTTGGCCGCTGGGATTGAGTGCGGTTCCCACCATCTACTTTGCGTTAAAATTAGATATGGCCTTAGTGACTTGGTTGGGTAAATTCTGTTTGAACCCTAATATGGAGAGTAAACCTCTTTCAATATGCTACAAAAGCCTTTTATATGTAAATGGGGAAGAAAAGTTGCCTTATATGATATTATGGGAACAAGACCTATCAAAAACCTTTGATCTATCCCATTGGTATCAAACTATAAAAATTACTAAACAAATATCTCACAGCCTTACATATTGGGAAGCTTATAGCAAAATATTAATGCGTTGGTACTTAGTTCCCGCAAAAGTGTCTCGAATGTATGAAGCTGCCTCTGACAGGTGCTGGAGGTGTCAAAGGGAGAAGGGAACTTTATTACATATTTTTTGGGGATGCTCTCGTCTTGTACAGTTTTGGAACGATGTTAAATTAGTAATTCAAATTTTAATGGATACAGTGATACCAATTTCCCTGAGTTCTATCTTTTACATATATACCAAGAGTGGAGTCGAATAAAAAATAAGGTAGTTATTATTCATATATTAATCGCTGCAAAAATAAGCATTGCTCAAAATTGGAAAAAAACAATCCCACCATATATTTTGGAAGTGCAGGAAAGAGTAGACAAGACGTATGAATATGAGAGAATAGTAAATAAAATAGAAGGAAGAGAAGGTGGCCATGAAAAAGCATGGCAAGATTGGTTAGCATATAGGTGTAAGGTATAAATAGAGGTTATAGCAAAAGGAGGAATAGCCTAAAACAGATATGAGGTTAAAGCATGTACATTATTGCATATTAAAGAATAATTGATAGGGTATGACTGCAAAGCTGAAAGATTTAGGTAAGAGTGTTAAAACTGTTAAAACAGGATGAATATGCTGAGCATTCCGCTTGTGAGTAAGAACTAATTGTCAATGTCAATTATTTTTACTTTGCATACTGGTATAAGTTGAATATAAGGATTATAAATTAAATCAAGGTAATAGCAAAGAAAAGTAAAATTGAATTTATTTTGTTTATGTATTTTTATTTTTATTTTATTTAGTTTTATGTTATTGTGTTTTGTGTTGTTTATGGCTTGTGTTGTTTTTTCTGTGTGTGTAAGAAATAAAAAATTAACAATGAAAAAACAAAAGGGAGATTGGTCTATAGCTACCACACATTTCAGGGTCCTTTCCAGGTTTTGGCAAAATGGTGATTTTTGCAGCTAGTGACTCTGGGCCCAACTTCCCTTCACCTGTGAGTGTGATAAGTGACTTCATTAAATGAGAAAATAAAAGGGTTTCACATTTTTTACAATAGTCGATTGTGAAGCTGTCGGGGCCAGGGGCACATCCTGCCTTCGTGCTTTTGATTACTTTTTTGAGTTCTTCTTCCATAATTGGTTCTTCCATTATTCTTACGTCTTCACGTGTTAGTTTCTCAATAAAAAGGTCCACTAAATATCATATATTCGATTATTTTGTTCCATCTTTCGATATACTGTTTCATCATGTTGCAATCCATATAGTTTGGAATAAAAACTGTGGAATTCCTTAGCTATTTCAGTGGGAATTTGTGAAGTGCCTCCATTACTCAGCTTTAGTTTGGGGAATTGAGCGTTAGTTTGTTTTCCTTTCAGTAATAATATATAGTTATTTAAAATACAGTCTCCAAGAAGATAGCAAATATATATGACTTGGTAACAGTGAAATTATTTTGGAGGATGTTTATTTTGCTATTTTTATAAAATGGGTATATCTGGTAAATAGTTTGCAACTGTATTCACTTATTTGCGGTTCGTGTACTTTAATTATTATTTCCGTTATTGTTAAATCATGTATAATTCATTCATTACTTTTATACATTGTTAACGTAGTCCTATTAGTCCATATTTTTACTGGCACCACATTTTTACACTGTGATTACTCTATTTAATATCCACTTGAAAAACATTGGAAAGCTACATTTTGGTGTTTTTGTACTCTCACCCATTACTCCACCTAATTTTTCTTTTGTATACATGTTGTTCTGTATGAGGAAAGGGTATCTTACATAGATGTTCGAGCATTTTTTAGGGTAGTATGATATATTACTTGTTTTGTTCAAGGTATACAAATTGTTAAGCAACTCACTTAAACATAGCAATCAGGAGATTGAGTAGAAGAATGTTCGTAAACAGCAAGTATAGACAAAGCAAAAGCACTGTCAGCCACTGTGGAAAAATTGGTTGTTGATTCTCTTTATTTGATTCTGGACACTTCTGCTTGTTTGGATCAGTTCCATTTACAGTACACTGATCAAGACTGAAATTCACTCCTGTGATTAAACAAAATTCAACAAGAAATACACAATAAGTTTGAAACATTTATTTTCAGTTTTGAATTTGCTTCATTAAGATTTAAAAAAAAAAAATCCAAACCTATAATATATACTTTCTTGTGCTTTACCTACAATTTTCTTTATTTTAATAGCTTACAATGCCAAACTAGTATACTGGTCTTTGTGTTTTAGAATATTAATATTTATTATTAAATATATCTTATTATATGTATTTTTTTTTTATATTATAGATAATTTTTACCATATTTCTATTTACCTCTTCTGAAATTCTCTGTATTTCTCTTATTAAAGGTCTACATGGCACGTTTTATATACATAATAATTAATCAAGTTATGTAGCATAAATAAAGGACAATAACTATACAATTTGAACACCATTATATGCAACTCACTTTAAATTTAAACTGCAATATATTTGGAAAGGCAGAAAGCTTTAAAATTGCACATACCAACCATCATGAAAAGAAAACCATTTCAAAAATTTGCTGATCAAAATAAAATATCATATGCAAACAGCATAGGTTCTGTGTGATAATAATTATATATAGGTGCCTCAATCTAGGGTCCTATTTAACTTTGCACTGCAAATCTCTCTAGGAGGAAGGATTTTCCAAGTAAGTGGGTTATCATCTTGAGAGCAGACATTAATTTGTTAGAATAGGACCTGCCAAAAATGGTAATTGTCATAGGCTAGGCTAATGTAATGTATGTTACCATACTGTACCTAAATCCTGAGATGTTTTTTTAAAGAACTATTACATTTTATAATCTTTGTTTTATAATGTTGATTATCACTACAAGGCTTGTGAAATGAGTATACTAAGAAAATAATAAGAAAATTGACAATAAGGCAATTGAGATTTCTACTAAAAGCCACAAAATTCATACCATCAATGTAGGATGGAATCTGTCCAAATAATGTCATATATGAGTGGTATACAACTCCACGGAAAATCCAATCCACTCGCATCTCATTATGTATCAGTATAGCTTGTTTGGCAACACCAAAAGACACAACCCACACAGCCAAAAGGAATAGAAAAAAGAAAACATCCTTCATCTGTTTGTAAAGAAACAAAAGATAGAGAAAGGTATTCAGTGAATGAAGCAAGGAACAGCATTAGGGCATAAAAATGGCTGTCACTAGATGTCAGGTGTGGAGCAATATTTCGAGCAGTCTGTTTGTTTTGGTTTGTTTGCAACTTCTTAGGGTCTCTTTAAGCAAGAAAGAGAAGACAGAACGTACTAACCTTTCAAATCTGGACTGCCCATTTGGGTTAGATCTATTTAATTTGCCTTGTTCTAGCTTCACTTAGCTTTTGATTAAATTCTATGTGTCCCTGAAAGACTGTCACACGCTGGCTTATAACTAGCCATTGTGCAACTGATCTGAATACTGCTACTGATCAAAAAAAAAATGTCTTCCCCATGTGCTGTTAATAGATATAGCCTACAGCCCGGAAGTAGTAACTAGAAGTGTGTGCAAGATAAGTTTTATTCTATTTATAATGTTTTTTTTTTGTTTTTTTTTATGAGATGAGAGAGCACAAATCAGAGAACTAATATTCTACATTACAACTGTGCAATTTGTCATGCATATTTTCTGTGAAGTGCACATGCACACTCAATGATTTCCAATTTAATTTATTTTTAAAAATGATTAAAAAAAGATTGTCAAAATTGCAGTATAGTTTTCAAATCAAAATACTTCAAAATTCTATTAAAAAATTCAAATTTCAATTTCACTGTTCCTAAGGCTATCATAATGTAAAATATTTAAAGGGAACAAAACGCTCACCCAATAACAGACACCTTCCATGTTGGCTGTGAGTAAAATTGCATAAAACAAAAGCAACAACACAGGCAGTTAATCACTGCTTGTGTAGGCTATATACAACGGATTAAAAAAAGAAAAATTACTTCTAATCTACACATTTACTGCATGCCATCTCTTTTCAAAAATATCTAATGGAGTGCCAGGACTGGACACAGATATAGCCCAAAAGAATGGGCATATCCTATGCACATCATACTAATAGCATTATCTGTGAATACATACCAAAGTTATCAGTCCGCCAGGGCAGAAAAGTCTATTGGCAATACAATGATAACAGAGACTATCAGGACTCTGAGAATGGGGAAAAAACTTAGAAAAATTCAGTAGCTTGCCCTTTGTTTTTTCCTAGCTCAGTGCCATTGTTCACTTGTGTCATTACCAAGAAAAAACCTACACCATTTACATATAAGACTAATCTCACCCATAATGTCCATCCAGAACTGAAATGCCAGCAAGTTCTCTCTACATGAGAGATACAGCAAACTGGGACAAACTTTTTAGTAAGCACGGGCTTCAAGTCTGGATTAGTCTGTGCACTAAATGTGCAGCTCCCTACATCTCTGTACTGATGCTGTTACTGGGGTAATGTTGCATCCCAGCTCAGGCATTACTACAGGATGGCAAAGAAGCTGAGCAACCAGAGCAAGACTGCTCACAGAAGCTCCCCCACCACCTGCGATTTCTGCCCACAAGTTCTGAATATGCAGAGCAGACACTTGCCATGTGGCAATTACTGCCAGTAGGCAGGTGCCTACTCTGGCGAGAGAGGGGTACCCTGTGCCACCCCATTTAACCTGTCAACTTGGATGGGTCACAACCCTTGCCTACCTTGTTTAGTGTTCTACTGATTATCTGATTGGCTAATTAGAGTCAATTATGTATTCTTTAACTTACCCTTTACCTCCACAAAGGAATGAACAATTCACACAAATGCAGTTCAATCATCTGTCAATTTATTCAATATTTGATTAATTTTATGGCAAACTATTAATTTTAGACTCACATAAATGATCCAATAGAAATTTGTCAAAATCGGAATGCCCAAAACTCTACAAAAAGGTTGTCAAGTCTACATATGCTCTCTAAATAAAGAACTATTCACACTATCACCTATTTTAAATTATATTATTGTTCTCTGTTTGAAATCCTATCTCCAACTCTTACAGTCTAATTATGCTCATCTGGCTATCTTTTAATTTATAATCATTTGAAAATTCCTAAAATCCACATCATTTGGGACGCATATCAGTTTATTAAGTAATACATCTTGCTGCAAAGATTTACACCTGTTCACCCTCACATTACCAGCCCTATCTTTGTCATATTAAACCCCATCATACAGTTTTGCTCTAAATTATACCTTTTCTGACATGTCACCATCAACTCCATTAAAGTTAGAATGTAATTTGAACAGGATCCTCATCTGCTTCGTATTTACCAAAATGCATAATCATTTACTTGCACGTTACTTATTCTTTTTTCGGCATAAAATACATTGTCAGAACTTTAGAAGCAAAATATTATTATAACAGGATATTAATCATTCGACAACAGAAAATTTAAATATATCTCATATAGTTTATATATTTTAAGATTTAGCGCAAAGGAGTATAAACCATCCTGAAGTCTCAATATTAAAAACAATATATAATGGAATATAACAAAAGTACTCACCATTCTCTTAACAATTATGATTTTTGGTCCAAGTGTTTTGCTGATGGTAAAAATGTGCATGAGTCGTAAGCAGAAAATTACAAAGTCTAATGAAAGAATGATCCTTCCAGGATAAAATGTTGCTGAAAATAATCTGAACAGGTAAAGGCAAGATGATATTAATTATAAACATCCAATGTAAGATAGTAATCTTAAAAAAATAAAATTAAACTTTTTTTTGCAGTTCAAGCAAAAAGATTTTATTTGGATTCATATTGAAAAATGGTTAATACAATTAGATTGCAAATTATTATTGCAAATGGATATGTTTTTGTTTGCATGTACAGCTAATTAAGATGATTCAGTGAAAAAAATAAGTGCTGGGAACAAATTCTCTAATCAACAGGTATGCCAACCAACTATCAAGACTCCTGTCCTAAATGGGGCTACAGTCAAGGTAGATAATTCCTTGGTAAATCATACATACATTAACAATAGATTAAACCTTCCCTCATTTCAAATAAAATTTGGCTAACAAAGCACAACTTAACCTATGTTTTTGACTTGTTTTTCATAATGTGAAATTACACATTCCTCTGCCAGATCTCTAATCTACCCCTTTGCAGAAGTGCTATAAATGTCAAGTATAGTTTTGTTTTCTCATACTCTACAAAAACATTTGTAGGGCAATATTCATGGCTGCATTCTGACAGTAGGTAAGATGTATATATAGATAGCAGAGGAGTATAGCTGGTAATCTACAGAAAAAAAAAACTGTGCAATAGTGTAATACTGTAAATATACAATAAAACTGTGCCATTATCAATTGAACTCACAAGATGTAGATAGATATAATCGCCTTTGGGTGCCTCCCCTTAGATGATTAAGGGGTATATCCAGAACTCCCTCTCAACTTGTTTGTGGTATCGCCAAAATATGGTCCAGAGTCAGGAAGTGTGAAAAATATCTGTTTTATTTGTATAAGTAAAGAGATAAAAAACAAGTGTGGTCCTAAGCATTTCGTCGTATATAAGACTTCCTCAGGGACCCAGTAAAAACATTATATTTTTATAAACAAGATATTAAAAGGGTAGGAGGGATCGGGGGGATGACGTGATCGCACCACGTGTGCACGTCGAGAGGCGGAGCTATGAGGAGCGGGCGCAGGCTTGGTGAGGGGAGATGAGACGAGGACGGACGCTGAGAGATTCGAGGCTCGAGGTTGTTTAAAGCGAAGCGGAGAGCTGGCAGCATAAACCCCCTGGAGAGGAACAGAAAACCGGTGGGCTAATAAGATACCATAAGCGCCACAGAGATCAAAAAGAGGACATTCAAACACTTCAATAAAAAGATAAGTGCACTAAGAGGTCTGTTAAGCGTTGTGCTAAAAGCTGGGAGTGGAGGGGCCGCATGTGTGTAAAGGGCTAAAAGGGTAAAGAGAAAGAAAGAAAAAAGGAAGAAGGATGGGAAAAGGAGGTCGTTATAATCACTGTTTATATAAGCTTAAATAAGCAAGCTTAACAGCTATTTATAAAAAACCATAAGCTCAGAAGATAACGAAAACGCTACTGGTTAATAGTGAGAGTATATTTAAAGGAGCACTCGCACCTTGAAAAAGGGAAGGTAAGAGGAGAGAAAAAGAAAGGAAAGGAGGAGAAGGGGGAAATAAGAAAGGAAAATAAAACCCGGAAAAGAGCCCCACAATGGCGTCTAAGAAACAAATCAAAACCAGAGATAAAAAAGAGGACTCCCAGCCAACGAGATTATCAGGGTTTTTTTCACCCAATAGAGAAAAACAGTGCTATAAAGACAGTGACACCGTATATCAAGACCAGAACACACAGACAATAAACCTAAAAAGTGGAGAACAGAAGAATTACGTTTCTCAAGACTTCTTGGTGACTAAACTGGACGAGCAAGTGGCAATGATAGCCAACCAGATCACCAACAGTATGAATACAATTAAAATAGAGATGGAGAGAATGAATATAAAACTAAGTTCTGCATTAGAAAAAATTACGATAATGGAAGACCAAATAAAGAACTTGCAAACAGAGAACACCCAAACAGAAGATAAATTACAGCAAATGAACTCGAAAATTAGAGACCTGGAAGATTGGAAATAGAAATATATCAGAATCTATAACTCATGACCAATTAAAGGACTATCTATTATCATTTTTTTCAAGAAGCTGGATTACAGAGCGAAACTTCTGTTCCCATTATAGAAAGAACACACAGATTAAGGAAACCTAATGAGGTTCCATCTCATTATCCAAGAGATGTTATTGTATGTTTTTTTTTTCATACTCAAACAACAAGTACTGAATCTGCTGAGGAATAAAGAAAATCTATCTGAGAAATTTAAAGATATCATTACATTCCAAGATCTTTCAATTGAAACTAGACGCTGGAGAAAAACCTACCATCAAGCCTTAGAACCACTGAAGCAAAATAATATAAAATATAAATGGATACAGCCATCTAAAATAATCGTGTGGTGGGAAGAAAGATGGAGATCATTTATTTCAGCCAAAGATCTAGAGGACTGGACTAAAGCGAGTATGCTTTCAAAAAGTTAAACTAGTTAACTAAGATTTAATGAACAAAAAAAGGGGAAGAAAAGAAAAAGTGAATATAAAGATTTTTTTTTTTTGTGAGACCTATGATATGTTAATAATGGCACTTATAAACCAAGAGGAAGTGGTAACTATAGAATAAGATAATGGAATAAGATGATGTAACACAGTGGGGGCAATTAAGTGGTAATTAAGGCCTTATTGGGAAAATGATTATTATAGAAGTAAAGAAGTTTATAGAAGTATAGAAAAATTATTATTATATTATAGAAGTAAAGTAAAGCTTCCCAGACGGGAAAGAGTCAATAAAATTATGGTATGAAGGAACTAGGGGATATAAAGGGTAAGAAAATGGATAACTTGGCATGGGCTGCTATTTCACTAAATATACCACTAAACGGCAGAAGGGTTAAACATGAAAGGATTGTTTGTTATGGATACAATGGCAGTAGGCCGCTAGAATATTTAAGTTAGGGTGTCAAAGCATAGAAAGTGTAAGGGTATTCACTAGTGAGGGTTAGAAAAAGGTTTGTTGTAGAAAAAGAATTAACTGACACTTTACATAAGGTTGAAGCAATTTGCACAAATTAGCACAATGAATAAGTGAAAGGGTTAAAATGAAATAAGCATTTACTATGAAGGGCAAGAAAAAGGCTTGCTGCAGAAAAAGAGATAAGCGACACTATATATAAGGTGTAATAATTTGCACAAATTATCACTATGGATAACTAATATAATTAGTGAAATTGTAATTATGTTCTTTTTTTTTTCTCTTCCCTCTCTCTCTCTTCTTTTTTCCTCCCTCTTGGTCTCCCCCCTGGATGGTGCCCTTGGAAGCTACCTCATGGTCCTGCCTGATGCTTTATATAAGCACTAGTGTCGGAGCAATAGGTTACTCTCGAGACGGGGTCTATCCACAGAGGCCAGGGTTCAGCACTCTGTGAGATAGGTTTAGTTGTGGGACTATATGAAGTCCCTAGGTTGTGTCATGTTGTTCGTTGTATATTTGTGTTATCTGCGTGGTTCTAAAGCCAGGAGGAGGAAAAAGAGAAGGAGAGGAATAAATTATGGTTAAGTTCATGTCTATAAATGCTCAGGGCCTGAATACGGTGTATAAAAGATCCCTGTTACGTAACAAAATGATAAAAGATAAAATCGATATCTGTTTAGTGCAAGAGACACACTGGAGACAAAATGAGAAACCAACATGGGGGGGAAAGAAGTTCCCAATCATTATACACGCCTCTATGAAAGAAAGAAAAAAAAAAAAAAGAGGAGTAGCTCTGATAATTTCAGAAAGGGTTAAGTGGGAGACACTCTACCAAGAATTAGATAAAGAAGGTAGATTCATGATATTAGTAGGTTTGATAAATGAAGTGAAATATACCATAGTAAATATATATTTACCCAATATAGCTCCAGTCTCCCAATTAAACAAAATCTTAAATAAGGCAGATCAAATTAAAACAGGATTATATATAGTCGCAGGGGACTTTAATTGCATACTAGACCCATCAAAAGATAAAAAAACTGATGAAAGGGAGTGTTAAAATAAAACAATAATAAAAAACGCTAGCTCATTAACTAATACCAAAAATAAATATGACTTATTTGATATTTGGCGTCTCCAAAACCCAGAAGTAAGGGACTACACCCATCTATCTAAAGTCCATTATACATATTCAAGAATTGATATGATATGGGGCAATTTAAACTTAGTGAACAATTTGGCTAAAATAAATATAGTAGAAAATGTATGGTCAGATCACAGTATGTATATATTTGTAACAGAAGATAATTTGGCAACTAGAAATAATATAACTTGGAAGATAAATAACTACCTGCTATACAATAAAAACTGTAAGACCAAGCTGGAGAGATTGATAAAACATTTTTTAAGGAGAATGATCCCTCAGATACATCAAATTTAAACACCTGGTGTTCTTTTAAAGCAGTTTTGAGGGGTTACCTTATAAAACTAAACCATGAAGTTAAAACTAAAGAAAAAAGATTAGGAGGTCTATACATTGAACTCTATAAGCTCACAGAGGATAATAAAAAAAGACCCTTCAATAGAGAAAGGTAGAAGAATAACAGAAGTTCAAAATGACATTACACAATGTCTGAATATCAAAATAGCGAATAATATTAAAAAACTAAAATTGAGATTTTATTGTAGAGGGAACAAAACAGATAAGATGCTAACAAACAAGCTGAGGAAGCAGCAGGCTAATGCTCAGATATTAAAGATCATACATAATCAAATAACTTATACAAATCCAAGAGACATTGGTAATTGCTTTAGAGAATATTATGGAGCATTATATAATATCCCTGTTGAAGCCCCTATAAATAAGATTAAACAATATCTGACTAGTACAAATCTACTAAAATTAGACCAGACTCAGAAAGAGAGTCTAAATAAACAGATTACAGAGGAGGAGGTAAACTTGGCCATAATGAGAACTAAAAAACAGAAAACCCCCGGCCCAGACGGATTCTCGAATCTGTTTTTCCATACATTCAAATCTATCCTGAGTAAACAATTGGCATTCGCATTTAATAACGCGGTGCAACTGGGTAGTTTCCCTGAAGAGATGACTAGAGCGAACATGCTCCCCATCTTGAAACAGGGAAAAGATCCAACTGCTATGGCTAGCTACCGCCCCATATCTCTAATCAATTCTGATGTAAAAATATTCTCATCTATTCTAGCAGACCGCCTTAAGAGTATTATTAGAACTTTAATCCACAACGATCAAATCGGTTTTATACCAGAGAGATGGGTGGGTTCTAATTCAAGGAGAATTATAGATATTATAGATAATGCCAATAAGAAACACATCCCCTTATGACTTTAGCAGTTGACGCAGAAAAAGCTTTTGATAGGCTGAATTGGAAGTTTTTAGAATTATCTCTAGAAGCATACGGTATAGACGGCTGGATGCTAAGAGGCATTATGTCTCTATATACAAACCCTTCAACTAGAATAGTAGGCCCAAATGTTTGTTCAGATTGGGTACATATAAACAATGGGGTGAGACAAGGCTGTCCGCTTTCACCTTTGTTATATATTCTTTCAATAGAATCTTTGGCGGAAAATATCAGGAAAAATAAAGATATAAAAGGTTATAAAATAAGAGATAAAGAATTTAAAATCAGCCTGTATGCGGATGATATTCTGCTATCAATTACTGATCCAACTAGTTCTCAGAATTACTTGATGAGGAAGTCAGAAAGTATAGCCACCTAGCCAACTACAAGTTAAATAATGAAAAAACTGTTGTGATGGGTATTGAACTAGACAAGAAATCAAGGGAAGAAATTAGTAATAAATACGCATACACATGGGTATCCCAGAAATTCGACTGTTTAGGTATCACTAAGAACATAGGGAGAATGATGGAAGAAAACTATTTAAAGTTATTAAAAAGTACAAACTTATTACTTAAAGATTGGAGAAATATGCAGATTACCTGGTGGGGCCGTATTAATGTTATTAATTCTTATATCATTCCTAAATGGAATTATTTATTTCAAATGATCCCTCTTAAGATCCCAGAAATCTGGCTGACATTACTACAAAACAATCTAGAAAATTTCATTAATAAAGGCAAAAAAAACAGAATTAATAGAAATATTCTTTCATTGAAAACCAAGGAAGGGGGACTAAATTTCCCCAATATAAGAGTTATGTACTGGGCAAATGTGATTACTCATATGTAGAGGTCCCAACTAGTGTGTGCCAAAGAAGAAAGTTGGTTCAATATCGAAATGGAGGATCTGGGACTAAAAAATCCTGAGGGTCTGATATGGAATACGAAAAGTGTAGATAAAATGGGGATTGACATTAAAAACAACATCATTTGGGCCCAAATGATGCCAGTTTGGGAGGAAATCCAAAAGAAATTAGATTTAAAGTTTACAATAATGGATTCGGCTAATCTGAGGATAATAGAAGCTAATATGACAGATTTGTCTTTAGAGACCTGGAGAGCACAAGGAATAAATAAAGTGTCACAGATACTATCTCCAGACAAGATAATGCCTTTTAGTTCTATTATACAAAAATACCACCTCCCCCAACGAGAAAGCTTTAATTATCTGAGGCTTAAATATTTCTTGCAGAAACATCTTAGTAGAAAGTCTGGAAAATCGTTCATTATGCTGAAACTAATATTCTCAAACCAGGTTATATCTAAAGTCCTGGCTAAAGCGATAGAGGTAGTTAGAAATATTAATGAAGTATCTAGCTTCCCCCAGATGAATAAATGGGAAAATATTTAAATTGTATTTTGTAATACCAAGACTGGTGTAAAGCTATAAATAATACTCGTAGTCAGGTCCAATGTTTAAACCTTCTGGAGACCTACTACAAGGTGATTTATAGATGGTACTTGGTTCCGAGTAAATTATCTCAGATATATCCAGGAGCTAATGCAAGTTGTTGGAGATGCGATAAAGAGGTTGGATCATTTCTCCACATTTGGTGGAGCTGTTCAAATATTCAGATTTCAATAGTGAGAATGATAAGCTTTATTAAAGATATAACTGGAATAGAACTAGAAATGAAACCAGAGGTAGTGCTGCTGCATATGCATTGGCCGAATATGCCATACCCAATAAGAAGATTTATAATTCACTGTTGTATCGCATTTAAAATTGTGTTGGCACGGAACTGGAAATCTAATCAAATTCTACCCTGGGATGCTATCAAAAACCAAATCAATCTTCAGGTGAGGATGGAAAGAGATTTAAGCATACCATATCTGAATTCCCCAAAAAGATTTGACTTATGGCAAAGTTGGGCTAATAAATTAGAAACTACTTTTTGAATTAACGGGCATATAGAGACCTGTTACTATTTAAGTGACTAGAGGCCTGAGCTTAGACAGCGCCCCCCCCCCCCCCCCTTGGCTTGCCCCCGCAGATAACGATGTATTATGTACTGTGTTTGTCTACTGATAAATAAGAGTGTTTTTTACTGACTATATTATTATGTAATACAAAGTTTGTTATGTTTGTTGGTATTTGTATTTATGTCAAAAAAGGAATAAAAGAATTTATAATATAAAAAAAAAATATCCTAACAAAAGGACAAAATAGCAGCATAACACTCCCCAGTCCTTTCTTATATATGGCTTTCATCCATTCCTATTGGTGGTCCATGGGGCGTCTTCCACGTTCTCCAGCTGTTTCAGGGATTCCCATAATTGATTTTCATGGGTTAAATACCCATATGACGTCCCTTCCAGTTTGTCACCTACAGGTGACGTATGCATTCCAACTGGCGGACATTATGTGTTCCACCTTTGGTAGTTGTCATATATTGATGTGAACATAATTAAGTCCTTAGTAAATCGTACGGAAGCCTGCAAGGCTCAAAGGAAATATATATAAAAATACATCCTGCTCATATAAATTCCTGACTCCGGACTTCCATATTGTGGCGATACCACCAACCAGCTGAGAGGGAGTTCTGGATATACCCCTGTTACGGTTACCTCCAAGCTAGCTGAAGGCTGGACCGCTTGGATGTCCTGGTTCCCAAGTGTGGAGAGAGAGAAGCGCCATTCCGTTCAGCATATCACAAGAATCCTGAAAATATAAAGCAATCCTACCAGCTATGGTACAGCTAAGATACCCTTGTTCCCACAAAATGAGTTGAGGCTGCGATTTGAGGGTCAAAACAAAATGAGTTTAATGGCACACAGGCATCGCTATTTATGCAAAACCCCGGGTCAAGGGACAGCCCCCTCTGGACCTGATGGGATACAGGGAGAATACAAACAGTTGACCAATGGCATTAGAGTGTATCGTTTGAAGTGGTCACCGACCAGCTTGGAGATAATGACTCTAACAGTTATGGCAATTTAATTATCTCCAAGCACCCAAAATCCGACATTTTATTGTAACATATAAAACAGTATAAAAATATATAACTATAACATTTTAATAGACACATCTTGAAATCCACAATTCATTAGATAGCCCAGATCTAAGCGCAGCAGATAGGCGGATAGCGCTCAGATCTCACGAATGGTATAGCCAGCCTCTTCAATAAAAAAGTTATTTCATGCCTTTTTGTCCCAAACACGAGATGGCGGCCATGTTTTCAGGTTGTTGAATAGAGAACGGGACCTGGACCTAAAACCCATGAAGCAAGTAGCGGCTGAACAATTGCGCGGACACCGCTCACCGGATGGTTGTCCCAGCCCTTCGTGAGCCGAACAGAGACCGCCATGAAGGGGGGTACTTAACTTGGGGTTAACCGCAGACCTAAGGTTCTAATTGGGGCCACACGCCAGGATGTAGGTGGTCCTCGTTCGGGAGTCTTTTGGGAGTTTCAGTTCGGTTATTTATTGCACAAACGAGGCCACCCTGAGACAGTCAATAAGGCTTGCGGTTAACCGCAGACAGCAGCTTCCCGGTGGTCAATTAGACGCACACTACGCTCGTAGGGTGGTCGGTCGTTCGGTTGTTTTAAAGGTGAAAAAGGTTAAGTGGTGGCACACGCCAAGGGCACGTTCGTATGCACCCCCAAACATCTAAGGGGAGACACCTAAAAGCGATTATATCTATCTACATCTTGTGAGTTCATTTGATATTGGCACAGTTTTATTGTATATTTACAGTATTACTACTGTTTTTTCTGTAGATTACCAGCTATACTCCTCTGCTATCTACATATATGCTCTATCTGTACAGGATAAGGTCTGGAATATCCAGAGAGGAAGCTTCTTTAGTATATTGGATAAGTCATTTCTGTCTTATGCACTATTCTTAGAGGTGTGGGATTAGACACACTCTGTCTTGTTTTGCTTCATACACTGGATAGGATGAACTGAAAGCAAACTAAGCACACCACAGGGATACCTTCTTTGTATTGTACAAATATTTGATCTTAACTGTATTTTAAATAGGGATTGTACTTATTTAGCCTTTTTATGTACCGTTTTTGTTACACCTACTGTGTGTGAAATACCATGAGTAATATTTCTGGTTTTATGCACATAGTCTCTACTACCGTACCAATAATTAAATCAAGTTATGTGAACCAGTTTATTTCATCATAATTTTATTTTCAAATTACTTTTAATTATTTTTTAGATAATTTAGGGAAAATAACAAAGGGAAAGGGTACAAAAAAGAAAAAGAGAAATCAGGAAAAATAGTTTTCCCATCCACAGCCATATACATTTATCATTTTCTACTACACATATTGAGAAAATATCTCATGAAAAGTAAGCATTATAAGCTGAGTAGATGACTAAAACCTGAGATATTTGTCACCTTTAATTAATAAATAGTATTTGGGTTAAACTGGAATTAAGAATATACCTTCTTGATTGCAGAGAGGAAAATATTACATAATATTGTCCTTATTGATTATGATTTAGATATTAACTAGAAACATAACATTTAATATTTCCACCTACCTGCATGTCAAACCAGCAATAAAGATAAAAATAGCGCAGATATCCAACTTATTCCAGAAATCGGTGATGTACAATGAAGCCTGTCTCAAAAGTCCAAATCCATCAGGGTCATATATCAGCTTTCAAGTAAATAAAAACAATAATATATAGCACATAAAAATTGTCATGATAATAAAAACTCATGACATTATTTAGATATTACCCACATTAAATGTTTTTAAATATCAATTAGTGAGATTTATAAAAAAAAAATTCAAGCCAATTCTAAGATAAGCATCTTTATTTAAGATTACAAAAACGTGGTTACATATCAAAATTTAGTTATTATCCAATGTCTCATTGTGCATTCAAAATTAATGTATACCTTTGTTACTCTTACCCTTTTACCCTTCCATTATCCTCTCTCTATTCGTGTCCCTTTTTTTTTGTTTCTTTTTTTTATTTTATCTTTTTTTTTCTACTTTCACTGCTCACCTCTTCTAATTCTTTAGGCAATCTGTTTTGATCCTTGTTTGTATTTGTTTTATTCTGCTTTGCTCTAGATATGTTTATTTACTGATTTCTGTATGTTAGTACTTACTAGTCATTCTTATTATATTGAAGAATTAAATAAAAACTTTTATTTATTTTTTTTAAATGTAGATTATAAGTAAATGTAATTATTTTGAAACATTTTAGCAATAAAACGGGTAACTGAGCAAGTGTACCATTTGAAAATCCCATGTGTATGTGACTTACACAAATTGCAAGGTAATAACAGATTGAAAAAGTTAGCTCTGTACAAAAGCGGGTTTTAAGAAATTTAAGGACTTCAAGATTATGAAGTACTTGGAGCACCATAAACACTATCTATGTAATGTTGACAAATGGTAGTCATGATTTTAATATGGTAGGGCTTTAGATATTGATACATACACTCATACACACACACACACACACATATATATATATATATATATATATATATGTGTGTGTGTGTGTGTGTGTATGTGTCAATATTTAAAGCCCTACCATGACTACCATAAAATCATGACTACATATACATACACACTCACAAATTATAAAACTAATTTTCTTACCCATTTTTGACAGTGAGGCCTTGTTGGTGGATCATGGTTGTGATGCAGTAGGTGATTACTTGTGAGATGCATGCAAGGATTGGTTATGCTCAATATATTTAGTGCATACTTAACTAGCATTACGTGAGTCTTAATGTGACAGAGCAAACAGTGTCAGGAACTCAGTAAATGCAGTGTATGCAACAAATATGGTGAAATGTTTTCGCCATTGTATGACCAAGCATTAGAATAGGGAAGATGCAGATGCATTATCTAAATCAGTGGTCCTCAACCCACGTCTCATGGACCACCAACAAACGAGGATTTATGTATTTCCATTTTTTATTCAAATGGATATACTGACAAAACCTGGACTGTTGTGGTCCATGAAGACTGGGTTGGGGTCCACTGATCTAAATGACTTTGATAAGGGAATAATTGCAAATATGTTGGTTCTAATACCAAAGAAACAGATGATATTTTTAGTGCACTATAATATCTAACTTTAAAAAAAAAAAAAAAAAGTTATGAGTGCCATTAGTGTAAAAAAAAATCATTGCTAATGAAAATATTTGTAAAAGTGATTTGGCTAAAGTAATTTGGAAAAGATGCCACAAATACCCATATATATGTTCTGCAACATAGTCATGTAGAAAGTCATCTCTAAAAACAGAATAAGTTTTAGCTTGAATACAGCAGCAGAAAACTATAGTCTTTCAACTAAGAGCAGGAAAATAATGCTATATTGAGCTACAGTGGTCAGCAACATTTGAATAATGGAGATCAAATACAATTTGCATATTGCCTGATCAGGCATAACTTCTGTAACAACATGCAGATTGTAGTGTCAGAATAAGTTCCATTGTTATAGTTTTGCCTAACACATGAGGAAGGCCTTTGCAAAATGTAAGAGGAGAGGCTTTAATGATGCATGGCCAGAACAGGAAGGATGATGCTGCATGTATGATGCTTGCCAGATTGTCACTGACTGAATCACATAACAAGGTCCAGACATCACTGAGTTTCTAGAGGAAGCCTCATTGCAGGAGGTTGTTTGAGTGTATGGTGGAGCCTGTAACTAAAAACAAAAACATTGACTAATAAAGGGATGACTTTACTGATGGGTGACACAGCCAGAATGTGTTGTAACTGACAAGGAATATGCAGGAGCATAGACTGGAAAAGGCAAGATCTGTGAAGTGGATTAAGAAGTAGAAAAAAACATATAGTCAGGAAAAAGCCATTCAGCATTGTGATAATAGCAAAAAAAGGTAGTGTGGAATCTGACATAGATAAGATCATGTCCAATAAGAAATAAATAATTAGCAGAGAGGATATCACAAAATGAACAGATAAGCTGCATTAGCAACAAGCAAAGCAATAGTCAAGTTGGGTCAGCAACACAGTATCAGTATACAGGCAATGGAAAGAAAATAGGACTACAAAGGGTAAGCATGAAATGTTATTTTTACAGATTTTTAATTAAATGTTATTAGTTTATATAAGCCCATTTCTAATAGTAATTAAAGTGAATATGATAGGTAAGATCTTCATAATATGGGTTGGTAATCTGACGTTTTGGAGCTTTCGTGGCTTGCGGAGGGTGTTATTTTATTTTCTGGGACAGGGTGGCTGAGAAAGCTCTAGTCTTATTTAGAGCATAATCTTTTTATTAGCACCAGAGGAATTTTGTACAATCTTGTCAGATAGGCATCAAGACCAGTGGATTGGCATCACTTGGTCCTATTATAAAGCCACAGTCATTTTATTATATTACCCATCACTCCCTGCCAAAGCAATGGCTGGATCATTATGTATGGCCCATTAACTGGGCCACTACCCATATGTGATCAAGTATCCTCCACTCCAACCCAGGTAGTGGTATAAATAATAGGAGCCTGAGGTAATTTATTCCATGCACTTTTTACATGTGCAAATGAAGGAAAAGGGCTAAGAGGAGTGAGAGGTCACACTGTTCAGCAGGCCCAACACATTTTTTTTTCATTTCCCACCTACTGTACAACTGGTGCTATTTATATGCACAGGGGTCTTCTTTACAAAACCCATCAATCCAAAAATATTAAGCATTACATTAAAGTTAATTATCCTCAACAAAACATCTCTGGCAATAGGGCAACATGTTTTGATCATTAATCTTATGAGTTCATATACACAAATTTATGTGAAACATAGTTACATAGTTACATAGGCTGAAACAGACATGTGTCCATCAAGTTCAGCCTTCCTCACATCTGTTTTTTGTTGTTGATCCAAAAGAAGGCAAACTCCCCCAAACACCCCAGTTTGAAACACTTACAATTTTACAACAAACTAGGAAACAAATTCCTTATTGACCCCAGAATGGTAGTTAGATTTATCATTGGATCAAAAAGCTATTACTCTACAGTTGAAAAATTATATCCTTAAATATTATCTTTTTGCAAGTATGCATCTAGTTGCTGTTTAAACATCTGTACAGACTCTGATAAAACCACTTCTTCAGGCAGAGAATTCAACATCCTTATTGTTCTTACTGTAAAAAAACTTTCCTTTGACTTAGACTAAATCTCCTTTCTTTCAGTCAAATGTAAAAAGGCCTTTAGTAATAGCATTAGAATACAAAAACAACCAAAATATTAGTTTGGGCTGTTTTGTAAACATCACACTGACTGAAACTTCAAGCAATATTCTACTACATTTATTTTGTGGTTTGTTACATGCACTTTTTTCCTCTGTTTTGCAAATAACTAGACATTTGCAATTCGTTTCGGATGCTTCCGAATGTCCGAATTGCCAAAGTGCCGAATTGCTGAATTTCCGAAGTGCAGAAGTGACGAATTTCCGATATGCCAAATGGAACCGAATTGGCGAAGTGCTGAAGTGCCGAATTGCCAAAGTGCTGAATTTCGGATTTGCCGAACAGAACCAAATAGCAGAAGTACCGAATTACCAAAGTTCTGAATTGTCCAAGTGCTAATAGTGCCATAGTGATAATTATGTGGATTCCACGCTTATATTGAGCTCCCCTGCAATATGCAAACATTATACATTATATATAGCTGAACGCTCCTGGAGGAAGTCCCGCACCCAGGCAGACTATCTTCATTATAGATTCATGTTGCTTTCGTACAGCGCAGCCCTTGCCCTCGCCAAACAGTCCTACTTTTCCTCTCTCATTAGTTCATGCTCCTGCAATCCCAGACGTCTCTTTGACACTTTTAATTCCCTTCTCCGCCCTGCTGTGGCCACCCACCAAACTAACCTTACAGCTGATAGCTTTGCATATTACTTTACTGACCAGATTGAACAGCTAAGGAAACAATTCTCCCCTCCTTGCCGTTCTCTTTCTCAACCACACATAAATCATGCTTTCCCTACCCTTCAGACTTTCTCCCCAGCTACTGAACAAGAGGTGGCTGCACTTCTCCATTCCTCTCGCCCCACCACTTGCCCACTTGATCCTGTCCCATCTCACCTCATCAGATCTCTCTCCCCTTGTCTTGTGCCTATCCTAACACACATCTTTAACTGCTCTCTCTCTTCTGGCACTGTTCCTGCTGACCTTAAACATGCCACTGTAATACCTATCCTGAAAAAACCATCTCTTGACCCGTCCTCCCCCTCTAACTATCGTCCCATATCCCTGCTCCCTTACTCATCAAAGCTTTTGGAAAGACTTGTCTTTACCCGTGTGTCTCATGTCCTTAATTCCAACTCTTTCCTTGACCCTCTTCAGTCTGGCTTCCGCCCTCTCCACTCTACTGAGACCGCTCTTATCAAAGTGACTAATGACCTAATCTCCGCTAAATCCAAAGGTCACTACTCCATATTAATTCTCCTTGACCTCTCTGCTGCCTTTGACACAGTTGATCATGCTCTCCTCCTTCAAACTCTTCAATCACTCGGTTTTCCTCCTATCTCTCCCAACGCTCATTTAGTGTCTCCTTTTCCAAGGATACCTCCTCCCCTCGCCCTGTCTCGGTTGGAGTTCCCCAAGGCTCTGCCCTTGGTCCCCTTCTATTTTCTCTTTATACTGCCTCTCGTGGAAAACTTATTGCCTCTTTTGGATTCAACTACCACCTGTACGCTGATGACACTCAGATATACCTCTCCTCACCGGACCTCTCCCCGGCCGTCCTGCAACGTGTCACTGCTTGCCTCTCTTCCATCTCTGACTGGATGTCGTCACGCTTTCTCAAACTTAACCTCTCTAAAACTGAACTCCTTGTCTTTCCTCCTCCTAATACTGATCCTCCTATCTCACTCTCCCTTCAAGTCAGTGATATCCACATGAGTCCATCCCTACAAGCGCGCTGTCTTGGCGTCATACTTGACTCTGGTCTCACCTTTGAGTCTCACATCCAGTTTGTTGCCAAGTCCTGTAGGTTCCAACTCAAAAACATAGCCCGCATCCGCCCCTTTCTTACGCAAGATGCTACCAAGGAGCTTGTCCATGCTCTAGTAATTTCCCGCATGGATTACTGTAACCCTCTCCTGATTGGTCTCCCCAAAAGCCGTACTGCCCCGCTACAGTCTGTAATGAATGCTGTAGCTAGACTTATTTTCCTATCCAGTCGGTCCTCTCACACCTCGCCCCTCTGCCAGTCCTTACATTGGCTCCCTGTATCCTATAGGAGTCAATTCAAAGTGCTAACCCATACATTTAAAGCACTGAACAATTCCAGCCCCTCTTATATCTCTTCACTGATCCAGAGGTATGCCCCTCCTCGTACCCTCCGCTCTGCCCGCGACCACCTCCTGACCGCTGCTCGCACCCGTACGGCCAACTCACGCTTGCAGGACCTCTCACGGGCGGCTCCTCTCCTATGGAATAACTTGCCTACTGCCATCAGACTCTCCCCTAGTCTTCAATCATTTAAGAAGGGCCTTAAATCCCATCTCTTCAGGAAAGCGTATGGCCTCCCAGAGTAATCTCTCCCTTACATACCTGTCTCTTGCTCTCCTATGGGATAGTGCTTTGCTCTCTCCTCCAGCTCTGCTTCACTCCTACTTGATATTTCCTATCCTAATGTTTCTAATACCCCACCTCCTATAGACTGTAAGCTCATTTGAGCAGGGTCCTCTTCAACCTATTATTCCTGTAAGTTTTCTTGTAATTGTCTTATTTATTGTTACATCCCACCCCCCCCTCAAAATATTGTAAAGCGCTACGGAATCTGTTGGCGCTATATAAATGGCAATAATAATAATATTAATAATAATATATGCCCAAAGCACAGTGGATTTGGACAAAAAGGAATATATATCAACAATAATACATAGCTGTTGGGGAAAAATCAGCTATACCCGGGACAATAGACCCTCCGATTGATGGATGCACACCGACCCCTTCCTCTCGGAGCTCCGTGAATTAGTAATGAAGACAAACGTAGCTAAATTAATTTAGATACCTACTGCGTAATACATTTAATTTAAATATTTATTTATGTCTGCACTGCAGGTACAATCACTATGCACGTTACATTCTGACACTGAGGAAATGTAACATGTAAACTAGCTGGAATTACCTCCATTTTGGCAGTTAGGAGATCAGCCGTGATGCGAGTCTGAAACATGCTGGCTTATCTCAACCAAAAGTCATTGTATCAGTTAGTGTATTTTATTTTTAGCAAATGTTCCCCTTCCAAACACCTAAGTGTTGGGTGTTGCAGAATTTGTTGAAACGTTATAGGTATATTAGAGGTATATTATACAAATCATGTTTTCTCTTTTTAATTTTTTTTTGTGGGCACAAAAATTCA
Organism: Pelobates fuscus; assembly: GCF_036172605.1. Classification (NCBI taxonomy): domain Eukaryota; kingdom Metazoa; phylum Chordata; class Amphibia; order Anura; family Pelobatidae; genus Pelobates; species Pelobates fuscus. Next base: position 85,405,588 of record NC_086324.1, read on the forward strand.
AGCAACAGTATCAATGTAGTTGCAAACAATATAGCAAAAGAATGCTAGTTACATGAGTAATAGAGATATAGTGCCCTTTTATATGTGAGGGAAAACAAACAGAAAACCACGCAATAAAACACATTTATATGGCAATAGTAAGTCAGTTTACTGAAATGCTATACATGACTTCTGAGAGTGCTGAACTCATCTGCTAATAAGTATGCTCATTAAAGTGCTGTATAACCAAGAGCTTAGGGGTGGTGGCGGGAAGGTTGTAAGGAGGAATGTGTGTTATAGACAACGCAGCCTGTCTAGTGGTCACAGTATATCGTCCAAGACTCTGATGGGAGATCTCTCTGCACCTGTCAGGGATTACTGGAGTGTAGACGAACCCAAACGACTATTTCACACATTTAACTCTCTTCTTCGCCCTGCTGTACCTCCTCCACCTACTAACTTGACTGCCTCAGACTTTTCAACTCACTTCACTAAAAAGATCTCTACAATCACAGAAGAGATCTCTCATCTTTCTACTTCCCCTAACTTCACTCCCTCTGCTGTTCTATGTTCATTCACGCCCGCTACATTGGAAGAGGTTTCTGCTCTGCTCCAGTCCTCCTGCCCCACCACCTGCTCCCTAGATCCAATTACCTCGCATCTCATCCATACTCTGTCTTCTTCTCTTTCTCCACCTCTCACTAAAATTCTCAATCTCTCTCCTCTGGTATATTTCCATTGCCCTTCAAACATGCAACTGTAACCCCAATTCTAAAGAAGCCCAATCTTGACCCTAACTCCCCATCCAACTATCGTCCTATCGCGCTACTGCCTTTTGCATCCAAGATCCTTGAAAGAATTGTGTATGCGAGATTGACAGACTTCCTCGAATCAAACTCTCTGCTAGACCCGCATCAGTCTGTGGAAACGGCACTGACCAAAGTATCCAATGATCTACTCGCTGCAAAATCTCGTGGTCACTACTCTATCCTAATTCTCCTTGACCTGTCTGCGTCTTTTGACACTGTTGATCATCAACAGCTTCTTCTCATCCTTAGCAATATCGGTCTACAAGATATTGCTCTCTCCTGGTGCTCCTCCTACCTCTCCCAGCGCTCTTTCAGTGTTTCTTTCTCTGGCTCTGCTTCTTCTCCCCAACTCCTCTCTGTTGGTGTCCCTCAAGGTTCAGTCCTTGGTCCCCTACTGTTCTCCATCTATACTGCCTCCCTTGGTAAACTCATTAGCTCCTTTGGCTTCCAATATCATTTCTATGCAGATGACACGCAAATCTTCCTGTCCTCTCCTGATCTCTCCCCGTCCCTCTTGACTAGTGTCTCTGACTGCCTCTCTGCTGTTTCTAACTGGATGGGTGCCCACTTCTTTAAACTAAACTTGACCAAAACTGAAATTCTGGTCTTTCCTCACTCAAGTGTTGTTACTCCTGTGTCTATCTCCCTCCAAGTCAATGCTCCACCACGCAGGCTCATTGCCTAGGTGTTCTCTTTGACTCCGACCTCTCCTTCAAGCCTCATGTTCACTCTATAGCCAAATCCTGTCATTTCCATCTCAAAAACATTGCGCGCATCTGCTCCTACTTAACGCCAGATGCGACTAAGGTGTTGGTCAATTCCACTGTACTTTCTCGCCTTGACTACTGAAATCCGCTTCTCAGTGGTCTTACGTGCTCCCAACTTGCGCCGTTACAGTCCATAATGAATGCGGCGGCGAGGCTCATCTTCCTGTCCGCCCGCACCTCCCATGCCTCACCCTTCTGTCAGTCCCTACATTGGCTTCCTATAAAATATGGAGCTCAATTTAAAATTCTGGTTCTTGCTTTCAAATGTCTACATAATGCTGCTCCCACCTATCTATCCTCCGTTATACACAAGTATGTCCCGTCTAGGCCCTTACGATCTGCTGAAGACTTACGTCTATCTTCTGTCCGTACTCCCACCTCTGATGCTCGCCTTCAAGACTTCTCGAGGGCTGCACCATTCCTGTGGAACTCGCTTCCCTTCTCCGTTAGATGCTCACTCAGTCTCCACTCCTTCAAAAAATCATTAAAAACCCACTTCTTCATAAAAGCGTATCAATTAAACTCTTAGTAGCTCCCAACTGATTCCTCTTCTGCAACTGTCACTAGTCTAATACTATCCTTACCTTTAGTGTCATTTTACCCCGCTCCCTCTAGCATGTAAGCTCATTGAGCAGGGCCCTCAACCCCTCTGTTCCTGTGTGTCCAACTTGTCTGGTTACAACTACATGTCTGTTTGTCCACCCATTGTAAAGCGCTGCGGAATTTGACGGCGCTCTATAAATAATATAATAATAATAATAATAATAATAGACAGAGGAGTACAAGAAAGCGAGGAAGTTGATGTGTAATGATGATGGGTCAGGAACTGGAAGGCTGTTTTTCCTGATTATTATGTGCTGTCATATAGTTTGATTGCCCACCGCCCCACAAAACAATGCAATGCCTTTTATTTTTGTACTGTAGTACTGTAGTCTGCGTAATACATACACAAACATCCATTTGTAACACATTGTCACTATATATTGAGTCCCGAAATTGCCGAAGTCCCGAATCGCCGAAGTCCTGAACTGAACCGAATGCCATTGGTTCGAATTGCTGAAGCAGACAACATGTTTTACTTGCCCGAATTTCCGAACAAACCACATTTTTTTGCCCATTCACATCCCTACAAATAACCTAAATTCATATATAATTCATTTTATATATCATATTTGAATAAATATTGATAATTGCAGTTCTCATACCTGTCTTATTTCCTCACAAACAAGGGAAAATAGCCAGAAATAGATGACATGTTCCCTCCAAGAAGGAACCGGTTGAAAGTCTATCATGAGTACATAGGCAAAAAGCAAGAGGAAGACAAAGTATGACAGGATATTTAAGTGGAAGATAACAATTGGAGCCATGAAGAAAGCTTTGAAACGCTCAGTGATGGTCATACTTTTCATATTCATTACACCACATGGTATATTTGTCAGAGTCCTGTAAATCAAAATACAATTATATATATTAAATGGTTACACAGTAGTAATATTTTTACATTTTATAGTTGTATTTTATTTAACAAACATAGTATATTTTCATCTATCACCATCAATGTCGTACCTTGGCTGGTATGGTTAAAATGTCCTATTGTGTATCCTGTATTACCCCTCACAAATATCCTACGATATATCCTATATTATACCTCATAAAAAAAAACACAGATTACTGACTAGGTAAACTAAATTATAAGGAGAAATGTGCTGATCCAAGAGTCCCAGTGTAATGAGGGGCTAGTGGACCAGTACCAAAGGATGCCCTATGTTACTCTCCCCTAAGATTGGGGAATAACCCATGTTAAGCTGTATATGTGAGATTGGCCTGGGATGTCCTAAATGGGAGAGTTAACAATGAGAGTGGGGAAAGGGAACCCTACTCTCGCATAGACTAGGTAAACTATCTTGATTTTAAGCTTCCAAATCTTTTTGTATTTAGAATTTTTTTTGTAATTTACTTTTTATTGAGGTATTTTCAAACAATAAGAAATATATGATGTTATTAGAGTCAGACAACATATGTGACATCAGCAACATAGTTTAAAGCTCATTTTTGAAGATCAAGCAGATTTGACTAGAAAAAAAAGAAAAGGAAACTGTACAATGACTTGTAATAACATAAATATTAGTAGTAGGCTTTAAAACAGATTATACAAACATTTCCTATGCTTATAGAAAGACACCGTGGAAAGTTGATTCCATATCCGCTCATATGATTGTCAAGCACCCTATCCGCTTTTCGCATACCAGAAAGAGTATTGTTACGTTTGTTAAAACCGACATGGTGGTTCCACAACACCTCAACTATCCAAGCATGGGCTATAATGAGAACTGATGCCAAAGTCCACTGATCCCTTCTATCTTGTGGCAGGATCACAGTACTGAGAGAGTCTAATTTCCCAGGGGTCCCCCCAGGGATGTGGGAGGCAGACTGGAGGCAAACTTCTAAATGTTGGGACAGCCCCCCTCGAGGCTGGTACAGCATCATAAATGGTGAGTGTGTGTAAAATTTCTTATGCGATTCCAGATATTTGGCAGATAGCTTCATATTGTGTGCGAATAAAGCTGCTTTTCATCTCTGACCTGCTGCATCCTCTGTTTGGTGTAAGAGAGCTGGCAAGGCAGCTATTTTGGTTCAGCCATGCTGTTTCTATGCACCTGAGCAGAAGCATTTTAGGGGTGGGGGATAAAAGGGGTATGGCCATATGGTGGAACTGAATTCTCATATGCATGCATGTATGTATAGTGGTCACTACTGCAGCACCATTCATGTAGAATGCATTTTTTGGGTGTGCCCCCAATCCTTTTTGTCAATTTTATATTTTGTGATAAGATCTGCAAATTATTTAATAGGTTTGGATAAAATTATATTTTCAAGATATTAAAATATATTTAAAAAAATCATATATAAAAATATATCAATATATTAAAACTATCAAAATATTTTCATATTTTTCAACATATTAAATAATTTTAAAGTTGCATCCAAAATATTAAATAATTTGAAACACTCATCCCAAAAAATTTAATTAAGAGCTTAATTTCTTAAAATTCATGCTTAATAATTACCCTTTTAGTGACCTCTCTAGACAGTCGCATTATAGTTGCTCATTTTAATGTATAATGACCTTTTTTTTATAAAGTACTATTTTTACCTCAATATTAGACTATCTAGACAGAGGTGGGCAACCTTCGACTCTCCAGATGTTGTGGACTATATCTCTCCCTGAAGCTTTGCCAGAATTTTGGCTGTGAGAGCATTATGGGAGATGTAGTCCACAACACCTGCAATGATGAAGGCTGCCAACCCCTGATCTAGACTATCCACATTAATACAAATGTATATTATATTATTTTAATATTTGTTATACAGTGCCCTTTTCTTATTTCAGTCACGTTTAAATTACTTTATTGCTGCACTTGTGTTTTCTATTTAGGTCTTGATTTAATATTATTGAATAAGCTTTTAAAATGATTTTGTATTTTTGGATAAACTTTTAAAATTATATTTTCAAAATATTAATATGTCAAAAAAATATCATGTATAAAAAATATATATGAATAAAACAAAACATATCAAAATATGACAATTACAAATGTTCCATAATATTAAATAATATTAAAACTTTATCCAAAATTTTTAATATTTTGAAATGTTTATCATAGAGCGACATAATAATTATGTATTTTGTTTGCTGGGGCTCCCATTGGAGAGTGAACCCAAATTAAATCTAAATCAAATCAAAGTAAACTTACTTGCTATGCAACTTGTTTATACTGCATATATCCTTTTCATAATTAATAAACTGATGAGTTGTCAATCCTGCCACAGTGATATAAAACAATAATCTAAGGTATGAATTAATAATCTTTGTAATTAATTTGTTTAGAATGTTAGACAATTTTTAAAAGCATATTAACCCCTTAAGACCGCAGCCAAATGTACAAGTTGTGAACGAAACAAAATGTAAACAAAACCTTTTTGTTTTTGTTCGCATTTGCGCTATATGTCTGTCCAACCGTAATTCACCTCTTTCATATTAAATGCATCCCCCCTTATTATATATCATTTTATTCAGGGGAAACAGGGCTTTCATTTAATATCAAATATTTAGCTATGAAACATAATTTAATATGAAAAATGGGAGAAAATATGATTATTTTTTTAAATTTTTTAGTTCTACATGACATTGTAACTGTTAATGTCATAATACTGTTTGCTTTTACTGCAATAAAATACACATATTTGTATTCAGCAAAGTCTCACGTGTAAAACAGTACCCCCTATGTACAGGTTTTATGGTGTTTTGGGAAGTTACAGGGTCAAATATAGAGTGTTACATTTGAAATTGAAATTTGCCAGATTGGTTACGTTGCCTTTGAGACTGTATAGTAGCCCAGGAACTAAATTTACACCCATAATGGCATACCATTTGCAATAGTAGACGACCCAAGGTATTGCAAATGGGTATGTCCAGTCTTTTTTAGTAGCCATTTGGTCACAAACACTGGCTAAAGTTAGCGTTAGTATTTGTTTGTGTGTGAAAAATGCAAAAACCGCCAATTTTGGCCAGTGTTTGTGACTAAGTGGCTACTAAAAAAGACTGGACATACCCCATTTGCAATACCTTGGGTTGTCTACTATTGCAAATAGTATGCCATTATAGGGGTAATTTTCATTCTTGGGCTACCATAGGGTCATAAAGGCAACGTAAGCAATCTGGCGAATTTTAATGTGTAAAAAAAACACAAGCCTTATATTTGACGCTGTAATTTTTGAAAACACCATAAAACCTGTACATGAGGGGTACTGTTGTACTCGGGAGACTTCGCTGAACACAAATATTTGTGTTTCAAAACAGTAAAAAGTATTGCAGCAATAATATCGTCCATGTAAGTGCTGTTTGTGCGTGAAAAATGCAGAAAACGTCACTTTTACTGGCGATATCATCGTTGTAATACATTTTACTGGTTTGAAACACTAATGTTTGTGTTCAGCGAAGTCTCCCGAGTAAACAGTACCCCCCATGTACAGGTTTTATGGTGTCGTGGAAAGTTATAGGGTTAAATATAGTGCTAGCAAATTAAATTCCCTATACTTTCAGCATGGGTTGTCAGGCAGGTCCCGCTATTTGTAATTAATTAGGATACCTAATTATGTAAAATTATTACATAAATATATGTGTAGAATTAATATGTATATGTATACATATGTGTATATATACGTATATATATATATATATATATATATATTTTTTTTTTTTTAAATATTTTTATTTATATATAGGTATATATATATAGTGATATATACGTATATATTTATGTATATAGAATCCATTGGTGCCCTGCACACACACTTTCAAGTATATTTATTGATATAATGCCGGGTGCATTAAAATGCATCAAAGCCATAGCCAAAAATAATAATAGAATATACAAAAGGAAGGCTTGCACTCACGGTCTGTATACTGAAATATCTTCTTTATTCCAAAATTTTTAAAACATGATATAAGTCATCGACGTTTCAACCGTGGTGCTAAACTGATCCTGATGAAAGCCACAATAGATGGCTGAAACGTCGATGACTTATATCATGTTTTAAAATTTTTGGAATAAAGAAGATATTTCAGTATACAGACCGTGAGTGCAAGCCTTCCTTTTGTATATTCTATTTATGTATATAGATATATATATTATTTCGTTCTACGTGTATTTTGATATAAATATATATATATTAATATCACAATACAGTTAGAACGAAATAAAACACATCTATATATTTTTTAATATTTTATTTTTCATTATTTTTTTATTTAATTTTTTTACGTATTTACATATATTTTTTATATTATATATAAATATATATATATAACAATAATTATATATATATTTAATCAGTATCAGTCTACGTGTAATTTGATATTAATATATATATATAATTATATATATATTAATATTAAAATACACCTAGACAGTGTATGTGTATGTGTGTATATGTGTATATATATATACTTAGATCATATATGTATAATATATATATGATCTAAGTATATATATATTTTTTTACACTTATTTTAAGTTATTTGAATTTGATTTTCAGCCAGCAGGGGGACTAACTGTCATTACCGGTAGTCCCCCTGCTGGCAATGCACCAGGCAGCTATCCCGGCCATGTGATTGTGAGGTCCTCGCAAGGACCTCACTCTCACATGGCCCGGGGGGGCTGAAGAGGACGGAGGTGCCGCGGGGGGCTCCCTGGGAGTCCCCCCAACCGTGATCGCTGGCGTGGGATCGCCGGCGGCCGGGTAAGTAAAAAAAAATCGGAGGGCGTACTATTACGTCCTGCGGCATTTAGAGCCGCTTTAAAAAGGACGTAATAGTACGCCCTGCGGTCTTAAGGGGTTAAAAAAGCTGCAATGCTTTTACTCAAAATATACTTAATTTGAAGCAGGTCTTGTGTTATCGGTTTCATTTAATACAGATTCCACAGAAAACATCCTTGTTTGGTTTTCTTTCTCCATAGCTTGTCTCTGAATCAGCTCCTCATCTTTTCTGTTAAAAGATAAAATAAAATTGTAAAAGATGCTAAATTTTTTATCGTAAATATATTAAAGAAAAACATCAAATATTCTGATACATTTTGGGGTGGTTTAGTCACTAGACTCTATTGGATATTTTCACTATACCCAGATTGAGACTATAAGGGTTAAGAATTTGCAATGTGATTATACATTTTATATTAATTAGTTTTAGTTTTTTATTTATTTTCATTTGTTTTAAATTTTAATATTTTGACTTGAAATTCACTTGCCAATTCTCCTATTTTTTTTTCAGAACAGCACATCAACCACTGTCTTGAGCTCATACAAATTTACCAATATATTGTTGGCAGATGATGAACAAATTCCATAATAAATCTTATTTACATAATACATAAAACCCACGCTGTAATTTCCTGGTGGTTACGGAATGAGAAAAAAAAAAATCAAAATAAAATGAATGTACATTTGTTGCCTGTTAAACATCTGTTTAAACCCTTTTTTCACCTATACTGTCTGTTAAAAATTAAAATGCTGAAATAAAGATCACAGAGACCAACATGTATAACTTGGGCACTTTAACTCTCTTAGTATCTCATGTCCAAAACAGTACAGTATTTATGAGCATTATTTATTAGACCGATAATTGTCTAGGACATTATAACAATCTGTCCTTTTAAGATCTACAATCTTTTTTTTTAAGCTAATTCTAAAATGGAATGTCACTCAACAACCTTAGAGCTGAAATAAGCTACCAATGCTAAATTAGCAGGGTATGCTATGCTATCATAAAGTATTTTGGGATCCAATAGTGATGATGCAAAATGTAACATTTGGTCCTTAAGAGGTTAAGATTAAAATTTGTTATAAGCAAATCAGGGGATTTTATCATCAAATAAATTGAGTGCAGCCCTGGAGAACCCAGATGTGCAAAATCAAACCTGTGTCTAACATCAGTTGGACCCAAGGAGAAGCAGCATTTGGGCACATATCCCATATATTATACCAGGGTTTTCTATCCTGTCACATTCCCATAGAGCCTTAATAAGTATATCAGTAGAAATGTCTATGTGTCTGGGTTAGCAGGACACATAGGCATTGCTAGGGATGACTTGGGGGGCGGATGGTCAGGATGTGGAGCTCTTTGGTCCAGAATCTCCACAGATGGTGAAGGAGATCAGGAGTATGTTAGCTTTTCTTGTTTTGAATTTTACCTCAGGCAGCTGCTTCACAAAGCTGTTAAGATAAAAAAAATATCAGCAGGGGGGTGGGGCCTGGCCGCCGAGCTGGCCGGTCGCACGGCACAACAGCTCCAGCAAATATAGATTGATAAACTTAAAATATGGACCGATTCCACCCACCCGATGGCACACCGCGGTGGACCGGCACCTAAGGAGACACTGGAGACTGGGAGAGGCTGGCAATCTATGTTTCAGTCCCCCAGAGGGGCATGCATAGCTCCGTTCGGATGAGGCCTACTCAGGCGGTGAGTGAGGCGGACGGCTGCCGCCCACTATCCTGCCCGATGCTGCCCAGCCAGGTTCCTTCAACTGGGAGAACCAGGCCCTGTTCCCCCCCTCTGGGCCGGTGGGGGTGATCCCGGCCTACACCCTGTACACCCACTGGCTCCTGCTACAAGAGACCAGAGTACAGCCTAGACCACATCTAACATGGCGGCACCGGGATTCTGCAGGGGCGCGTGAGCACCTCTTGCTACCGAGGAAATAGTACCCTCCTGTAATGCACGCCTGAAAAGAAAAACCCAGCACCCACTCAATCCCTACAATCCCTCTCCCTACAATCCCTCCACAACGGCACAGCAAAATTAATTAGCCAGACTGCAGGGAGAGGACACAAAAAAGCTGGGGGAGAGCGGCGGCAGAGTGATCTGTGGCACAGGGCGACACGCGTGCCTTCAGCGTCCAAGCCAACTCAATTTAGCAAAGATGAAACAGCTCTCGACTCACTGGGGGCGCAAAGCCTGAATAACACCCCTCTTTAGAGCATAAATACCTGGAAGCCTACCGCTGGAGTGTTGGGGTGTCCCTATAATATAAGCGAGTGACCTCAGGACTCTAACTACCTACCAAGCGAAGATCTCCGCAACAGCAAAGGACATGATTTAGCAACACTTAACCCATGAGTAACTATCATAGTATTGTAACCCACTAGCCTGTATCACAACAATCGTTTTACTAACACTGTTTCATGCGCACACGTAAGCCTCATGCTACGTTACAAAAATGTGCTATGCTATAAAAATGTGCAATACACCTACAATCTTATGCACGACTAGTTGTGTTGAGCGCACGCTTAGCCTAGCATGATATACCACAATAATTATATATTGTGCAAATTCCAAAGAAGCAAAGTGTTACTTTAACCCCACTCATGTATGTTTAGTATAATTATTTTATGTTTGACTAGCTTATGACATAGCGTAAAAACTTACTAGCCAGAAAGTTACAAGCGATGTTTTGTGTTATTGAAACGCTTAAGCAACGTAAATCTATACTGTTCATAACCTTACTAATTCAAAAATGTACTAGATCCACTGTCTACCCCAATGTTTAAACTGTTTACCACACGCTAGAGGACTGCCTTTGGGGTACCTCACAAGCGACTGTTATAATCGTATGCACAACTAAAATAAAGAATTAAAAGAAAATATATCAGCAATATAGTGATCTTGCAAGCTACTTAGGGAGAGAGGATTGTGACTCCAAATTACTGTCGGGGAGGGATGCTAGAGAAAATAATGTTGCTGCACTCCCCTCTACTATGTAGGCAGCATTATTGTATATTAGGATCCATGTTAGGATCTCATTGAATACCTAGCTGTGCATCATGTGCATGTTTCCCACTATGCTTTAAATGAATTCATGGAGAGCATCAGCAGCATCCTTTTTTTGGGTAGAGAGGATGGGATGTGACCTAGAAAGATGGTGGTGGAAAGATATGTCATTGTTCGTGTAGCAGTCATCAAATTTTCCTTTGGACTTAAGCCCCAGGCATTTCTGGAATCTAGCATTGCCCCTTGCATAATGCTCTACTTATTGTAGGGGAAGGTGATTGAGATTGCAGTAATCACATACCCTGATTATACTGAAGTCAGTGGAGCATTCTATAAACCTATACAATTAATAGTAATATAAAAAGGATGTAGGTGTCCCATGAGGTTACAATGTACAGTCTAATTTAAAATTGCGTTCTCTCATTCAATACAGTATAAATCCTTTATATTCACATGCAATTCCATTTTTAACAAAATAAGGGTTCACACTAATATACCAGCAAGTCAAATATGCTTATAAATCCTCTATTAGATACACCAAAAAAAAAGATACAATAACAAACATACAAAAAAAAATAAAGCAACCTAAAAAAGGCACGTGTACAAATATAATTACCACCAGTAATCGAGCCTAATAGGACAGAACACGAGCCAACAAACCCTCCCCCCAACATTTCGGCAACACTCCTGCTGCCTTTATCAAGTTTTTCTGCAACACTCCTGCTAATACATTTGGAGGGATTGTTGACTCATGTTCTGTCCCATTAGCCTTCATTACTGGTGGTAATTGTATTTGTACATGTCCCTTTTTAAAGACACTTTATTTATTGTATGTTTGTTAATATATCTTTTTTTTTGGTGCATCTAACAAAATATTTATAAGCAAATTTCATTTGCAGTTATATTAGTGTGCATCTGTATCTGTTGAATATATATGTTTTGGGGGAAATTTGAGGGAATGCCTTATGAGGTTTTGTTTCTCCATGCAATTATGATATGGCATTATTTTTTGTAGGACGATTCTTTTTTCACAAATGTGTTGGTCCCTTTTTAAGAATAAAAAATGGGTCGCAAGAGAATACTGAGAACGGGCAGCAGCTGAAATAGCCTGCCCTTCGGTCGGTCCCCGCTCAGTTCTCAAGCTGTTTTTTGCTCATCTTGTGCCATTACAGAGAGAACTTCTCTGAAACATATCAGACTGGTCCCACCCATACGGGCAGTCCAGATCCGAAATGCCAGCAAGTAACCTCTGCACGAGAGACACAGCAACCCCAGACGATCGTTTCAGCCTTGTTAGGCATCATCAGTGAGGCATAGCTGATATCTCCCTAGGCACCGTGAGCAAGGGGTCCACGTCTGGATTATCCCTTTAAACTTGTGGAGAGTAAAAAATGGGTCGCAAGAGAATACTGAGAACGGGCAGCAGCTGAAATAGCCTGCCCTTCGGTCGGTCCCCGCTCAGTTCTCAAGCTGTTTTTTGCTCATCTTGTGCCATTACAGAGAGAACTTCTCTGAAACATATCAGACTGGTCCCACCCATACGGGCAGTCCAGATCCGAAATGCCAGCAAGTTAAGTTCCCTCTGCACGAGAGACACAACAACCCCAGATGATTGTTTCAGCCTTGTTAGACATCATCAGTGAGGCATAGCTGATATCTCCCTAGGCACTGTGAGCAAGGGGTCCACGTCTGGATTATTCCTTTAAACTTGTGGAGAGTAAAAAATGGGTCGCAAGAGAATACTGAGAACGGGCAGCAGCTGAAATAGCCTGCCCTTCGGTCGGTCCCCGCTCAGTTCTCAAGCTGTTTTTTGCTCATCTTGTGCCATTACAGAGTGAACTTCTCTGAAACATATCAGACTGGTCCCACCCATACGGGCAGTCCAGATCCGAAATGCCAGCAAGTTCCCTCTGCACGAGAGACACAGCAACCCCAGACGATCGTTTCAGCCTTGTTAGGCATCATCAGTGAGGCATAGCTGATAGCTCCCTAGGCACTGTGAGCAAGGAGTCCACATCTGGATTATCCCTTTAAACTTGTGGAGAGTAAAAAAATGGGTCTGATATGCTTCAGATATGTTCTCTCTGTAATGGCACAAGATGAGCTAAAACCAGCTTGAGTTCTGAGCGGGGACCCACCGAAGGGCAGGCTATTTCAGCTGCTGTCCGTTCTCAGAATACTCTTGCGACCCATTTTTTTCTCTCCATAAGTTTAAAGGGTAATCCAGACGTGGACCCCTTGTTCACGGTGCCTAGAGAGATATCAGCTATGCCTCACTGATGATGCCTAACAAGGCTGAACCGATCGTCTGGGGTTGCTGTATTTCTCCTGCAGAGAGAACTTGCTGGCATTTCGGATCTGGACTGCCCGTATGGGTGGGACTAGTCTGATATGCTTCAGATATCTTCTCTCTGTAATGGCACAAGATGAGCTAAAACCAGCTTGAGTTCTGAGCGGGGACCCACCGAAGGGCAGGCTATTTCAGCTGCTGTCCGTTCTCAGAATACTCTTGCGACCCGTTTTTTTCTCTCCATAAGTTTAAAGGGTAATCCAGACGTGGACCCCTTGCTCACGGTGCCTAGAGAGATATCAGCTATGCCTCACTGATGATGCCTAACAAGGCTGAAACGATCGTCTGGGGTTGCTGTATCTCTCGTGCAGAGAGAACTTGCTGGCATTTCGGATCTGGACTGCCCGTATGGGTGGGACCAGTCTGATATGCGTCAGATATGTTCTCTCTGTAATGGCACAAGATGAGCTAAAACCAGCTTGAGTTCTGAGCGGGGACCCACCGAAGAGCAGGCTATTTCAGCTGCTGTCCATTCTCAGAATACTCTTGCAACCCATTTTTTTCTCTCCATAAGTTTAAAGGGTAATCCAGACGTGGACCCCTTGCTCACGGTGCCTAGAGAGATATCAGCTATGCCTCACTGATGATGCCTAACAAGGCTGAAACGATCGTCTGGGGTTGCTGTATCTCTCGTGCAGAGAGAACTTGCTGGCATTTCGGATCTGGACTGCCCATATGGGTGGGACCAGTCTGATATGCTTCAGATATGTTCTCTCTGTAATGGCACAAGATGAGCTAAAACCAGCTTGAGTTCTGAGCGGGGACCCACCGAAGAGCAGGCTATTTCAGCTGCTGTCCATTCTCAGAATACTCTTGTGACCCGTTTTTTCTCTCCATAAGTTTAAAGGGTAATCCAGACGTGGACCCCTTGCTCACGGTGCCTAGAGAGATATCAGCTATGCCTCACTGATGATGCCTAACAAGGCTGAAACGATCGTCTAGGGTTGCTGTATCTCTCGTGCAGAGAGAACTTGCTGGCATTTCGGATCTGGACTGCCCGTATAGGTGGGACCAGTCTGATATGCTTCAGATATGTTCTCTCTGTAATGGCACAAGATGAGCTAAAACTAGCTTGAGTTCTGAGCGGGGACCCACCGAAGGGCAGGCTGTTTCAGCTGCTGTCCGTTCTCAGAATACTCTTGCGACCCGTTTTTTTCTCTCCATCCCTTTTTAAGAATGCCTACTTAAATGAGCAAAGACAAACTAAGTTATATTTTATCTCACATTTTATCTAAATATCTCAAATGTATGAAAGATATTATTTCATGATAAATGTCGTTTTATGTTGGGAATTAATTTATTTTTGGTTGTCTCTATCCCATTGTATTTAAAGGTGCATGGCAAAACCTTTGGAACATTAAAGGTGTGAGGTGTTCTTGGGGGGATGACGACGTGACGTCACGCAGGGAGCGTAGCGTACACGCAGAGCTGAGCTGGAATCCCACGCGGGAAAGAAGGAGTCACCGCCCGCCTGAGTACGCGAGTGTCTGCTCCCACGATTATGCTGGCCGGCCCCACACGCTAGGAGAGACAGCCGTCGCTTCAAGTCTTCTAAGCCCCCTGAAGTGAAGCTTTCTTTGGTACTGCTGTGGGCAGATTGAAAGCATATACACAGAAAGGAGGTGAGCGCCAGAGCAGCAAGCTAGGAAACTGACAATATCAAACTAAATAAGGCATTTAAAAAGCATGGTCTAAAAGGGGGAGGAAAAAAAAAAAGAAAAAAACTATTTAATATCCAGTTCTGAATGAGTTAAAATTGAAGCAGTTGAAAATTTTAAAAGGGGAAAAAAAAGAGAGAGAAAAAAAGGAAAAGAAAAAGGAAAAAAAAGGAAAAAAAATACAAACATACACTGCTCAATAATCAGCTCTGAAAGTACTAAAGTGGAGAAGCTGTAAGCGGAGAAGCCAAGCAGTGTATAAACTGAATTGAGTAAAGATAAAGAAAGAAGGATAGTAAGAAAGGAGGAAAAGAAATAAGAAGGAAACAGCTAAAGAATTTAACACCTCCTCAAAAGCGGAAAAAAACTTGAAACGTCTGATAGGGCATTTCTGCTAAACGTAGCTCCCTAATAAAATACGTGTTAGAAAATAGAAATCAGACCCAAAAAATGGCAACAAGGAAAATAGCTGATCAAAGGCAGGATTTGAAACCTCCCCCCAAAAAAGACCGGGAAAAAAAAGATAAACTGGAAAAGAGACTTTCAAATTTTTTTAATGTCCCAGCAGATAAAAGCACCTTAGAAATCTCTCAGATGTCAACTCCAAATAAAGCTGCCTTAAGTAAGGAAACTGGAGATTTCAACGATACTGAGGTAAAGGAACGCTCAGATGAACGACAAATGATCACCCCAGTGTACTTAAAAGAATGTTTAGATCTACAGTTGGAACAAATAAAAATAGAAATGCAGGGGAGCTTTGCCGCTTTAAAGAAAGATATATTGAAGATTGGACAAAAAGTCAAAGTCAACGAACAAAAAATAGAAAATCTAGAATTTCTTTTACAGAAGCAAAGTGAGATTATTGAGAAACAACAAACGAAGATAAATGATCTTGAAGAGAGAACCATAGATATAGAAGACAGAGGCAGAAGAAATAACCTGAGAATAAGAAACATCCCTGAATCCATCTCACAAGATAATTTGTCAACTTACCTCCCTGAGTTTTTTAAAGCTCTTAAAATAAATATTGATGATAAAGTGGACTTTCTTGAAAGAACACATCGACTTTACAAACCAAGAACACTTCCAGCTGACCTCCCAAGAGACACAATCATTGCTTGTCACTCCTATTCTTTTAGAGAAAAAATTATAAAAGCGGCAAGACAAATGGAAAGAGATCAAGGCAAATTTAATGATATAAAGGTCTTCCCGGATTTGTCTTTCCAGACAAGAAAATCGAGGAAACAATTCCTGCCAGCTACTTTGCGCTTAAGGGAAAATAATTTAAAATACCGGTAGGGCTTCCCCACCAAACTTATAGTTACTAAAGATGGGATTACATACACATTTGGAAAGGTCACAAATTGGTTGGAAAAAATGGTTTAATAATGGATAGAATTGGAATAGTAAGGTGATATCTCCTGTTTTGTATTCAGATTGATTCATTATTATATTTAAAATGGAATAGGTTTAATATGTTAACTATCCTTTGGGAAAATGCAGAAATAGCACTTTGAGGGTTTAAATTTGATATTTAAAGAGAACACAGAGCATACAGGAAGTTTTTTTTTTTGTTCTTTTACCGTATATAATATGGCTTGTTTGAACTAAATGTTGGATCCTGTCTACTCTTCGCTTAAGGGAAAATAATTTGAAATACCAGTGATAGACGGGTTTATGTATATACTTGTTTCACTTAAGAAGATCACAAATTGGTTGGAAATAATGGTTTAATTTTGCATGTTTTTTTTTAGCTATGTAATGAGATTTTTCTGCCTCGTGCGGAGACCGACTCACTTATATAAACACAAGGAAATAGCTGGAGGTGTTAATTGATAACTACTGTTTTTTTTTTTTTTTATGAAAAGAAGAGATAAATAAAGGGTTAATTAATTAAGAGTAAATTAAGGGTTTAGTCTTAATGCTTATGGGGTACAAAGGGTGTGTTTTTTCTTTCGAAGGGTATAAAATATGGTTTGTTTGAATATAATGATGGATTTTGGGGTAATGTAGTAAGGGGAATACATAGGATGGAGATAAGGACGAAAATAGTGTATATTTCATGTTAACATGATAAGGGAGAGAATCACGTTATGCAGTAGCAAGTTGGACTGTTGAGATAATTTTTTGCTGTTAGGCAAAGCACCAAGAGGAATACAAGGAAAAATAATTAATGGTAGTGGTATTTATGTACCATTGGGTTAATTTTATATTTATTAGGATACTGTATCCTTTTTCAAAATCGTGTAGCACTTGGAAAAAATTAATGGAAAACAGATATATATAATACTTGCACAAGTTGATAAATTTGAATCACACGAGTAAAAAGAATTAGTATCATATAGAAGTAACCCCATTAATAGTTCTACTGCGAAGTTTGGTGGTAAAGATGTAATGGAATTCCAAATAATTGTGTGATTATAGGGTTTTATAGTATTGTTTTACAGTCGGGGATTTCAAATTTTGAAGGGTAAAAGGTTTTAGTTACTTTGCTTGCAGTGGGGAGGTTTTTGGATATTGTTGTAGCAATTTAGAAGGCGAAGGAATAATTCAATAATATGGGATGGTCATAGCTCAGCTTTTTCTTTTTTCCTTATCTAGGAGTTATCCTGATGAGGACAAGATCCCAATTAGGGTTTTTTCCCCTTCGGGGGATCTATACCCAGAGTTTAGGACTCAGGGTTATTTGTATGAATGCCCCTCATATATGAGGGGCTGGTATATGATTGGTGTGGTTTGTGTGTTAGGGGCGGGGGCTCAAATTCAGATTAGGAAGAAATTTATAAAACAAGTCCATCAAGATTATGGATAATGGATTCTGGATTTTGGAGAATTTTTTATATCGATTGATACGACGATGAAAAATTGTAATGGTTAAAATTATATCGTTAAATTCTCAGGGCCTAAATTCTCCTTGTAAGAGAGCGATTATGTTTGACTATATTAAAGGACCACTCTAGGCACCCAGACCACTTCAGCTTAATGAAGTTGTCTGGGCGCCAGGTCCAGCTAGGGTTAACTAATTTTTTTATAAACATAGCAGTTTCAGAGAAACTGCTATGTTTATCAATTAGTTAAGCCTTCCCCTATTTCCTCTAGTGGCTGTCTCACTGACAGCCGCTAGAGGCGCTTGCGTGATTCTCACTGTGAAAATCACAGTGAGAGCACGCAAGCATCCATAGGAAAGCATTATGAATGCTTTCCTATGTGACCGGCTGAATGCGCGCGCAGCTCTTGCCGCGCGTGCGCATTCAGCCGACGGGGAGGAACGGAGGCGGAGAGGAGGAGGAGAGCTCCCCGCCCAGCGCTGGAAAAAGGTAAGTTTTAACCCTTTTCCCCTTTCCAGAGCCGGGCGGGAGGGGGTCCCTGAGGGTGGGGGCACCCTCAGGGCACGCTAGTGCCAGGAAAACGAGTATGCTTTCCTGGCACTAGAGTGGTCCTTTAAGAGCGAAAAAGCTCAAATTATCTTTTTACAAGAGACGCATTGGAAAAGAGAGGACAGTTTAAGATTTGTCCCACAAATGTTTTCAATAGTAGTATCCGCCTCATTAGAAAAGCAGAGGGAGAGAGGGGTGGCTATTCTGATAAGTGACGATATGTTAAAATCATCTATCAAGAAACAGACGAGGAAGCCAGAGTTATAATACTGATAATCAAAATCCAAACATAAATTTATACTCTAGTAAATATTTATGCGCCTAATAATCCTTCCAATAAGTATTTCTATAATCTTTTAGATAAAGTTGAACAAATAAAACAGGGTAAACTACTTCTAACAGGGGATTTCAACCGAATTCTGGATGCTAGTTTAGACAGAAAAACATTAAATAAAGCTGGGCCAAATAAAGCTGCAATTTCGCAGGCAGTTCAATTTCAAAAGATACTCAGGAAATATGGATTAATGGATATATGGTGTGTGTTTCATCCAATGGAGAGGGATTTTACATGTTTCTTCAGAACCTATTTTTCATATTCAAGAATTGACTTTTTCTTGGGTAATGATGGTTTGGCCAATTGTACTAAAAAAGTTCTTATAGATGAAGTCTCATGGTCCGACCACAATGCTATCATTTTGGAGTTGGACATAGAGAACAATAGTGCCAGAAGAACAAACTGGAGATTAAATGATAACATCCTTTCTAGAAAAGAAAATAGAGAATATATCGAGGAGATGACAGAAAAGTTTTTTCAGGAAAATGAGGGTGGAGAAGTCTCACTCCCAGTAGTATGGAACGCATACAAATGTGTTATAAGAGACTATCTAATTATTTGGGTACAATTGATAAAAAAAAAGAAGGGGAAATCCCTGCTGGATCTCTATGTTGATTATTATAAATTATCTAATGAAAATAAAGCCTCACCAACCCAGGAGATAAGTACAAAAATGTTATTAATGCAAAATAGTATAAATGAATTATTATTTGAGGAGAAAAATAGAAATTTACATCCTTAAAGATAAATTGGTACTATAAGAGTAACAGGGCAGATAGGTTGCTCACAAATAAATTGAAAAAGAAAAAAACAACTGAGGAGGATCCATAAAATTGAGACCGAACAGGAAACGCTTTTGTGCCCAAAGAAAATTGGGTCAGCCTTTAATGACTATTATAGACAATTATATAATTTAGAATCTGTAGATCAACAACTTCCCTCATCAGAATATTTTAAAAATAAAAAATGCCAAAAATAACTAGAGAACAACTTATGGAAATAAATAAACCAATAATTTCTGATGACATTAAAGCAGCAATAAATAAGTTACAGATCAACAAAGCCCCTGGCCCAGACGGTTATTCAAATAAATTCTATAAGATATTCAGAGATACTCTTTCTGTGCGTCTTGCTAGGATATTTAATGAGATAGTGGTAAGTCGTACATTTCCTAAAGAGATGCTTCAAGCAAATATTGTCCCAATCTTGAAGCCGGACAAAGATCCAGCTAAATTGGCAAATTACCGCCCTATATCTCTCCTCAACGGAGATGTAAAATCTATGCCTCGTTTATAGCAGACCGCTTAAAAATCTGTATTTCTGCCCTGATACATCAAGACCAGGCCGGATTCATTCCTGGCAGAGCAGCTTCAGGTGGTCTCAGAAAGATATTGGATGTTCATGATGCTGCATCGAGGAAGAATGTCCCTTCTGACCCTGTCATTGGATGCTTAGAAAGCTTTTAACAGGGTCAGATGGGATTTTCTGGGGAGTGCATTGAAGTTGTATGGCATAGTGGGGGCAGTCTATGACGCCATTATGGCCTTATATACTATACCTTCAGCAAGGACGGTAGGTCCAGGAATAGATGCAGACTGGTTTAATTTCACGAATGGTACTAGGCAGGGCTGCCCCCTCTCCCCTTTGCTTTATGTTTTAACCATCGAGCCCTTGGCAGAAGATATAAGGCAAAATGGGAATATTAAGGGACTTAGGTTAAATAATGTAGAATACAAGATCAACTTATATGCTGATGACGTCATGCTTATGTTGCAGAATCCTAGATACTCGCTGCCGGAATTGATAAAGGTACTAGGTCAGTATAGTGAATACTCAAATTATAAATTAAATACTAATAAGACTACAATAATTACAACTAATATATCTAGTGAAGATAAGCATTTTATTAAAATATCTTATGATTTTGTCTGGGCAAAGGACAATATTATGTTCCTTGGTATTAAAATACCAAGAAACATAAAAAAAGTTATAGAGGTTAATTTTCTCCCCCTCATAAAATATACAAATAAGACCTTAAAAGAATGGGCTAGTAGGGAAATTTCCTGGATAGGGCGTATAAATACTATTCGCTCATACATTCTGCCCAAATGGAATTATCTTTTTAGAATGTCACCAATACAATTCCCAATTCCCTGGTTAAAAATGATACAGTCAGCTTTCTCTAAATTAATTTGGAAGGGGAAAAAACCCAGAATAAGTTTACATTTGTTATCTAAGAAAAAAAAAGATGGGGGTCTTGCTGCCACAAATATAATAGAATATCACAATGCCTGTATGGTGGCACATGCTGTTAATACTTTAAGTATAGATCAAAAAGATAAGCCTGGAACCAAATAGAACAATCATTAGTAGAGACAGACAGTCTGTCTGCCCTATTTTGGGCAACAAGAGAGGAGAAATATAAGAGAAAACTAGTATGTCCAAGAAATTTGATTATTATTGACAGTATTTTGAGATACTGGAATAAAATCAAGAAAGACTTTAAAATACAATATAGACTGTTTCCATTCTTACCCATAGAGGTGATTAAGGGGAATATTGAGGATATTAATATCAGCGGATGGTCACAGAAGGGAATTAAGAATATCCAAGAGATTATAGATAGAAAGGAAATCAAGCCATTTAACCAGCTACAAATAGAGTTCGGGATTGATAACAAGGAGATATTTACATGTTTAAGAATCAAGTTCTATTTGGCGAAATTCTTGGATTTCCAGGTTAATAAAAACTCAAGTAATCTTAAAAAGATTCTGGAAACTCATAGAATTTAAAGCCATATTACTAGATGTTACGAGTTCTTAAAGGACTCTCAGAAGCCCTATTTCTGGAAATCTAAGATCAAGTGGGAAAAAGACCTACATATTGAAATTACTGAGCAAGATATGATAAGTGAGATAGTTAAGGTCAATAAATCGGTACATTGTCTGAATATAGTAGAGAATTTTTATAAACTCATAAACAGATAGTATATGGTCCCAGAAAAATTGGCTAAAATGTATAAAGATCAGAATCATGTTTGCTGGAGATGTGACGATGGGAAAGGAGATTATCTCCATGTATGGTGGCAATGTAAATCTTTAAGCAATACATGGAAGAATATTTATCAACAGATTTATAATACCTGCCATATATATATACCTTTCACACCACAGAGCTTTTTGTTACATCAGGGATGGCCCTCTATGCCTACTGAAAAATGCATGTTAATAATACACATTTTAATGGCAGCCAATATAGTTCTAGCTAGGCATTGGAAAAGCAATAAAGTGTTAGAGTGGGCTGAAATAAAAAAAAAAACAAGTAACATACCAATTTAAAATGGAAATTGGAATAATTCAAGAAAACTCTGTTGGTTTGAGGAAAATTAGCAGGTGGAAAAATATAGTTGACAAGTTTATGGCTAGTAATGAAGGTTTATAATATAGAAGGTTTGTGATGCCCCCCGTGTGTGTTTGACTCCGGAGAGATACTAGCGAAAGATGCACCCATTTGGGAAGTAAATATATAAATGGCTAGAACAATGCTAGTTTCTCGGGACTGTATGTGTGTTTCAGTATGAATGCTGGTTGCTGATACCTCAATTTTGCTACGTATGTAACTTATAGATACTGTTATCCTACTGCAGTTAATTTTAGCTATGCAATATATGGATTTTTATGTGTACGTATTTAAAGTTATATAAGTACTGTCTTTATAAATGCATTTTATATACATCTGTTATATTGGAAACATATTTATATGTAGATTTGTATTGCTCATTGAGGTAATGTACGTATTTTTGATAATTGTAAAAAAAACTTTTGGAAAAATAAATATATATATAAAAAGAAAAGAAACATTAAAGGTGGAGGGATTACAAATATCAAGCATAGGTGGACAATTACTTGAACATATACCCTACTACAGATAGAGAATGAGAAAAGTAAAAACTTAAGTCTCCCTCCTGGTTCACATGAGTTACTCATTAATAGGAAAGGGGCCATTAAGCAGATTCCCACAGGCAGAAGGATGGTTCAATGATTTGTGTATGTTTGAACCCTCTTTTTTGGGGAATCCAGGCTGTCCCTTGTGAAGGACCACCTGGTACCCCAGGTACTACCTCCACCAAGCCAAAGGGGAAAAACCTTAAATGCTTCTGCCCCAGTCGCACAGCATGACTGGAGTCTTTCTAGAGCTTTTTCATACTGGATCAGAATGCAATGATATAGCCTACAGCACTTTATTGAACACAACACAGCTATTTATAGGAGTAATCACAACCGTGGGTCATCAAACAAAACAAAACAAGTTACTCCCTGGTGTCTTGGTGCCTAGGACATAATTAGGTTAATATCCCATAATTAAATTACCTGTCTGACACCAAGTCACATTGCACAATAGCTATTATATAATAAACTAATTACCTTCCCTTTTGTTTCACCTTTTATACTTACAGACACGTAAACACAATTATCTCCCATAATACATGAAAACCCCTAAAAACATATATAATACTATAAAGCAATCCCACACATGTGGTAATCCTGGATGGCCCCTGTCTGAGCACCTCTTTTGGGGAAAGTGTAATGAGCTTCTTCACACACACCCTTTGCCTATAACAGGCACAGGGTGGCTAAAACATAACAGGTATCTGGGGATCTACATACAATGTCAGTCTTCAGCCCCCAGTGATGATGACTACCATCACATCCCTATTTCATTTAGCTATTTTTATTAGAGGAACACTAAAGTCACTAGAACCACTACAGCTTAATGTATTGCTTCTGGGGCATAAAGCCTGCCCCTGCAGTTAACAGTGTAAACACTGACTTTCCTGAGACAATATAGTGTTCGCACTGCTGCCTAGTCCACCTCTAGTGTCACTCAGGCAGCCACTAGAGGGACTTCCTTTTTAAGGTCCTGCAATCTTTGCAGGACCTTTGTTTAGTGTTTCCACACAATACATGAAGATACTGAATGCTCCCCTTGGACATGGGATTTTTTGGGGAGTGCATTGAAGTCGTATGGCATAGTGGGGGCAGTCTATGATGCCATTATGGCCTTATATACTATACTTCCAGCAAGGACGGTAGGTCCAGGAATAGATGCAGACTGGTTTAATATCACGAATGGTACTGGGCAGGGCTGCCCCCTTTCCCCTTTGCTTTATGTTTTAACCATCGAGCCCTTGGCAGAAGATATAAGGCAAAATGGGAAGATCAAGGGACTTAGGTTAAATAATGTAGAACACAAGATCAACTTATATGCTGATGACATCATGCTTATGTTGCAGAATCCTAGATCCTCACTGCCGGACTTGATAAAGGTACTAGGTCAGTATAGTGAATACTCAAGTTATAAATTAAATACTAATAAGACTACAATAATGACAACTAATATATCTAGTGAAGATAAGCATTAATATTATGTTCTTTGGTATTAAAATACCAAGAAACATAAAAAAAGTTATAGAGGTTAATTTCCCCCCTCCTCATAAAGTATACAAATAAGACCTTAAAAGAATGGGCTAGTAGGGAGATTTCCTGGATAGGGCGTATAAATACTATTCGCTCATACATTCTGCCCAAATGGAATTATCTTTTTAGAATGTCACCAATACAATTCCCAATTCCCTGGTTAAAAATGAAACAGTCAGCTTTCTCTAAATTCATTTGGAAGGGGAAAAAAAGTTTGGATGTATCTGACCCGGACAGCAAATGTTATCCTAACAGAAAACATTGTTCTTTTGGTTGAAGTAACTCTTTAAATATACATTGGTTTAGTTAATTTTCTTCTGATTACCTTGCAGCAAAGAAAAAAAAGTTGAATTTGTAAACTCTAATAATCCACATATGAAAATATTTGTACTAACTAAATTGACAATCATTATAAAATAACTGGTACGCACAATGTGATATTGTTACTAAAGCTGCAAATGGTTTGTATAATTACCTGAATGTTATGAAACGGCTGTAGAGAAGAGGGAAGCAAAGCATACAAAGGATTATCCTCCATAGTCCGTTGTCAACACATATCTCCCCAAACCAAACTCTGGTGAGAAATGCCTATAAAAATTTACACAAATTGTTCAGAAATTTCAAGTGCCAGAATAATTCAACAAGGACACATATGGCGTCTATTTAGAAAATAATTACCCCTACACATTTTTGGGCTATTCTCTCAATTGTGAATCGGCAGATCACAGTGAATTTTGAATTTCAGTCCAAAATAGCCAGAATGAAAAAATAGCAGCTTTAGAGAGTTTTTTGTTTTTAGTTTTCAGTTTGGCTATTGGGGCCTAAAATTTACATTTACATTTAGTTAGCCCTACTTGTTCTTCATACTACAGATAAGGGATATAGGACTTAAAGGACCACTATAGGCGCCCAGACCACTTCAGCTTAATGAAGTGGTCTGGGTGCTAGGTTCAGCTAGGATTAACCCTTTCTTCTATAAACATAGCAGTTTCAGAGAAACTGCTATGTTTATAATAGGGTTAATCCAGCCTCTAGTGGCTGTCTCACAGTGAGAAGACACCAGCGTCCATAGGAAAGCATTGAGAATGCTTTCCTATGGACAGGCTGATTGCGCGCACGGCTCTTGCCGCGCATGCGCATTTGGCCGATGACGGCGATATGGAGGAGGAGAGGAGAGTTCCTCGCCCGGCGCTGGAGAAAGAGGTAAATTTAACACCCCTTCCACCCCCTAGAGCCCTGAGGGCACTATAGTGCCAGGAAAACGAGTATGTTTTTCTGGCACTATAGTGGTCCTTTAACCCCTTCCCGACCGGTGACAGAAATTTTCCGTCAACCTTGTCCTTCAGTTAAGGACCGTTGACGGAAAATTTCCGTCATTTACTAAAGTTAACCCCAGATCGCTGCGATCGCGGGGTTAACGGTGCTCCGGTCTGCCTCTGCATTAGGGGCAGACCGGGAGCACCCGGTCGGGCTGTCCCAGCACCGGTGCTCGCTCTGACAGCATGTCAGAGCGAGCACATGTGCTCCACATACTCACCTTCCGCCTCCCTGCACTTTTAAAGTGAAATCCCACCCCCCCTTTACCCTGTTTTAATAAAATTAACCCCTTCCCTGCCAATTGATCACTGACTACAGTGATCAATTGGCAGGGTATACATTTTAATGTCATCTGATTTTTTTTTTTTAACCCCTGAGGGTTAATTATTTTTTTTAACCCTCAGGGGTTACATTTATTGTATTAATTAATTTAAATATTTAAAAATTATATATTTAGCTAGCTGGGATGGGTGGAAGTTAGTGGGGAATTGGGGAATTTGGTGTTAGGCTAACTAGGGATTAACGTAATTTTTTTTTTTTTTTAAATAAGCTTTAAAAAGGTAAAAAAAAATGTTTTAACTGTTTTAGTAACGTTTAAGTAAAAAAAAAAAAAATACCACCCCCCTTTACCCAGCCTAAATAAAATTAACCCCTTCCCTGCCAGTTGATCACTGCCTACAGTGATCAACATACAGATCGCAGTATTATACTGTGATCTAATTTTTTTAACCCCTGAGGATTAACTTGTATTTATTTTTTTAACCCTCAGGGGTTCAATTTATTTAATGAATTCATTTAAATATTTTATAATTATATATTTTGCTAGCTGGGGTGGGTGGGAGTTATGGGAAAATGGGGAATTTACTGTTAGTGCTGCTTACTGCTAGTTAGGGGTTAACGGTAAAAGAAAAGTTTAGAAAAAAATGTAAAACATTTAATAAGTAAAAAAAAGTTTAAAAACAGGTTTTACAAAGTAAAAAAAAAAATTTACAAAGTAAAAAAAGATTTACAAAGTAAAACAAATACATAAAAAAATGCTCATTACCACTACACCTGGTACAAGCAAGCGGAAAAATGATCCCACGCTAAGGTTCAAAATATGCCTTTTGAATTACCCTGGGATGTCTTCTTTAAGAAATGGTATGCCTTTATGGAGTAATTGGATTATATAGCCTTGTAAAATACTCTAAAATGGGACATGGACACAGCGTAAAAATTCAAAGTTTGAAAAAAACTGGAATGGCTGTGTCTCAAATGTGCCCCTTCAATGTCCACATATACCTGGCAAAGGTACATACGGGGGTATTGCTGTACTCAGCCGACATAGTTGAGCAACATATGAAGTATTATACAGTCGTAGTACACATAAGGTTTGAAAAATATACTGCGCAAACTCACTTTGTGTGTCAAAAAGGCAGAAAAAATGCGTATTACCACTACACTTGGTACAAGCTAGCGGAAAAATTATCCCACGCTAAGGTTCAAAATATGCCTTTTGAATTGCCCTGGGATGTCTTCTTTAAGAAATGGTATGCCTTTATAGTGTAGTTGTAATATGTAGCCTGCTCAAGTGCTCCAAAGTGGGACACGGATGCATCAAAATCCTCCATGAAAATTCACACTTAAAAAACTTAACTTGTTATGTCTCTTTTACAGCAGTGTAACTTCACAAAATAGTGTCTAGGTCATACATTGGGCATATTGTTTTACTCAGAAGGCTTAGCTGAGCATAATTTGGGGGGTTTGAACTTAGTGGCACATATGAAATGTACAAAATGCCCAGCAAAAATGTAATCCATATGTAAAAAATGCCCAAAAATATATTTTACCACATACTTTGGCATATATTGGTGAAAAAATGGGGGCATGTTAAAGCACAATTTGCACCATATGAGATACCCTGAGGTGTCTACTTTTACAAATGGTAGGCCTTTGTGAGGTTTTTTTGAATAGTCAAACTGCTATATTACCCCAAATTGAAGCATAGGCCCATTAAATCCGCCTCTCAAAATTCTACTGTAAATGTTGAAACGGACAGGTCTCCTATATGGCACTGTAGCTTCACGAAATAGTGCCAAAGACATACAATGGGGGTACCATTGTACTCAGCAGAAGTAACTGAACACATAATAAAACCTTGTACAGGAATAGCACACACCAACTTTACAAAATACACATGAGAAGTTCTTTGTTATAAGTTTGTGTGCCAAAAAACCCAAAATACTAAATTTTACTCCAATATTTAGCAGAGATTGGCGGTGAAATGGCTACTTAGAAAGTGTCAAAACAACCTTAGGACAATAGCCTGTGATGTCTACTTTATATAAATATATACTTTGTGTGGCAATTTTGTTTTCTTTTATGGCTATTAAGCTTACAAGACAAACATACCAAATCTAAAATCGCTCCATATTAAAAGTTTATTTTACTCCTTGTGCTTTGTGACCTGTAACTACCCAAAAAAACTGAAAATCCCAGACACATTATATATTCTGTAAATCAGAACAACTAAATTAATTTATTTTTAATTACTTTCTTTAATCTGCACTAATTAGGCACACATTATTATTGCAAAAACTGTACAAAAAAACACATTTTTCTTTTTTTTTGCATTTTTCTGTATTTTTTTAATAATAAATAAGCATTTATTTATATATATATATATATATATATATATATATATATATATATATAATATGTAACGGGGTTTTGGGGATGCCCCCTAGTGTCTTTGGGGTCCTTAAACCTAGTTAATTCACTATGCCTGACAGGCGGATCCTGAGCCTCCGCTATCTGGGAGCTGGGGTACATGTCTGCGGCAGCGCCTCCACCCAGTGGAACATCCGGGGTAGGGATGTGGGGTCCCACTGGGAACATACTTGGTGCAATAAGACTGACACAGCCTAACTGGAACTAACTTTATATGGTAAATAGCAATTGAACCGACACACATAGGAAAATACAATGGCGTAACAGATAACAATGCAAATGTGGATTTTCCCCACTCACCCACCAGCACACCTGCGTCCCACCCCCTTATCTTCACCCTAGCGGCCGTTGGTGCACATAGGAGAGTTGGGGCCCTAATAAGTCCTGCTCCACAGAGTCACTGACACAGCCTCAGATGTGTAATGTCTGTACGGGACCTCAGAGTCTTTACTGTGAGTGAGAAGACAGGTGCCCTGTGGTGATACAGGGAGAGGTTTGGCTTACCCTCACAACACAATTAACCAGGTAGTCAGTAGCAGTCTCCTCTCACTGGATTCACCAAACGTCTGGGCTCAATGCTTGTTTTTGCCAGCAGATCCCTCTCTCATCTGGTGTGATCTTGGGTGAAACAAGTTCTCTCCGCCAGGATCCATCTCTTTTTACAGTCTCTCTCACATATCCTCCATTTCAGCTCAGCATGTCATCCTTCTAGAATCTTTTTAGGCCCTCCTTCCCCAGAGCTGTGCAGGAAATCCTCCCAGGAACTGATGATGCCACACTCCTCCCACTGATTTCAGCAAGTCATGTGATCAATGCTCAATGTTTTATTAACAACATACTGGGGCCATGTGCCATCTACTGGGCATTTCAGATAATGCAGCCTGTGTAACTTCACAGGGTTACATGTATATATATATATATATATGTTACATCAAATGAAAGCCCTTTCTGTCCTCTAAAAAACAGTATATAATATGCGTCAGTGCAATAAACGAGAGAGATGCAAATTGAAGTTAAACGCATACAGCAAGAAAATGCAAAAATTGCTTGTGTCATTAAGCGTAAGACAAGCTTCTGAAGCTGTGTCCTTAAGGGGTTAATCAATTAAACCGTACTGTTTGCTTTTTTTGGATCAATAACAAAAACAGATGTGAGGAACTCTGAACTTAATGGACGCATGTGTCTTTGCAGTCTATGTAACTATGTCATTGATTTGTTTTTTTACTTTATTTATTTAGCTATTTTGCATTTTGAGGGGTAGGATGCACTGTAATCATTCCGATCTATACAAGATGAGTTGCTAACACAAAATGTAGGATCCTTTGCCAAGAA
The DNA here is from genome assembly GCF_036172605.1 of Pelobates fuscus. Classification (NCBI taxonomy): domain Eukaryota; kingdom Metazoa; phylum Chordata; class Amphibia; order Anura; family Pelobatidae; genus Pelobates; species Pelobates fuscus. The sequence continues at coordinate 85,435,028 of NC_086324.1, forward strand.
GTTACATTATGAAAGTTTTCTCAAACTTCAGCAAGGTTCTTAAATATAAAACACTGTGGCCATCTTTACAAATTATCACATTATTTAAGTTTTTTTTTCCTTAACGGAATCCAGTGTATTGCTATTATAAACATTTCTTATGATAAAGCAACATGACTTGAAAAAACTGTGTTTCTGGGAAGCTGTTGCACCACTTGCTTACTAGAGTGAGAACTTTCCAAATTAAGGTCAAAACAATCAAACTATAAAACATCTCTGAGTCAGCTATGCTTTCAATTTGGCTACTCTTACCTTAATAATGAAATTCACTTTGCATTTTCAGTTTAGTAAATAAATCTGAAAGTGTGCTGCAAAGACTGCATATTTGTACTTTTACCACTCTGTCTAAAGCATATCAGTCCAAACAAAAGTACAATACTGAAAACTGAAGTCATCCGTACATTGGCTATCAAATAGAGGAGAATAATGTATAAATGGAAATTAATTTTATTGAGTTAAGCTAGGTCATGTTTGGCATGGCAGGTACACTTTAACTCTAAATGGAAATCCCAAAAAAACAAAATCATATTCTATAAAATATAGTACTAACACCACGTTAAATATTTCTGAAAATATAAAACATCTGTTAACCCCTTCAGGACGGAGTCAATAGTGCACGTTCTGATCAAAACAAAACGTAAACAAAAACTGGAATTTGCGCTATATGTCTGTTCAGCTGTAGTTCCCCTCTTTCAAATTATATGCACCCACACTTATTATATATCATTTTGTTCAGGAGAAACAGGGCTTTAATCTATCATTAACTATTCATATATGGAACATCATTTATTATGAATAAAAGAAAAAAAAATGTGAGAAAATAAGATTTTTTTTTAAATTTGCATTTCCGTCTGACATTTTAACTGTGAATGTCATAATACTGTTAGGTTTTACTGCAAAAAAAATGCACATATTTGTAATCAGCGATGTCTCACGAGTACAACAGTACCCCCCATTAACAGGTTTTATGTTGTTTTGGAAAGTTACAGGGTCAAATATAGAACATTACATTTTCAAATTGAAATTTGCCAGATTGGTAATGTTACCTTTGAGACGGTGTGGTAGCCCAGGAATGAGAATTACCCCCATAATGGCATACCATTTCAAAAAATAGACAAGCCAAGGTATTGAAAGTGGGGTATGTTTAGTCTTTTTTAGTAACCACTTAGTCACAAACACTGGCCAAAGTTAGCGTTCATATTTGTTTTTGTGTGAAAAAAGCAAAAAACGAATATTTGGGCAGTGTTTGTGACTAAGTGGCTACTAAGAAAGACTGGACATACCCCACTTGCAATACCTCGGGTTGTCTACTTTTGCAAATGGTATGCCATCATGGGGGTAATTCTCATTCCTGGGCTACCATACGCTCTCAAAGGCAACATAACCAATCTGGCAAATTTCAATGTGAAAAAAATGAAATGCAAGCCTTATATTTGACTCTCTAACTTTCCAAAACACCATAAAACCTGTACCATGGGGGGTACTGTTATTCTCAGGAGACTTCACTAAACACAAATATTAGTGTTTTAAAACAGTAAAACATATTACAACAATAATATAGACCATAAAAGTGCAGTTCGCTTGTAAAAAATGCAAAAAACGTCACTTTTACTTAAAATATCATCATTGTAATACAATTTACCAGTTTGAAACACGAATATTTGAATTCAGCGAAGTCTCCCGAGTAAAACAGTACCCCCTATGTACAGGTTTTATGGTGTCTTGGAGAGTTACAGGGTCAAATATAGTGCTTGCGAATTAAATTCTCTGCACTTTCTCCCTGTGTTGTCAGGCATGTCAATCAAATTTTAATTAATCAAATCACATAATTACGTTAAAAGATTATTTAAATATACATGTAGAATTTTAATATATATGCTTTTATAGGTATTTAAATTCTACGTGTATACTAATGTAATCTTTTATGTAATTATATGTATTTATCTATATATATATATTTGCGGTTATTTGTATTTTATATATATATAGATATATATAGAATGTCATTCTAAGTGTATTTTGTTACCGATATATATATATATTAATAAAAAAATACAGTTAGAATGAAATTACATATGCATATATAATTTATATTAAATTTTGTTTCAATATTTTATTTATTTATTTTATTATTTTATTTATTTATTATTTTAATTATACGTATTTATATATAATATATATATGTACATCTATTATATATATAATATATATACATATTATATATATGTAACGTCATTCTAAGTGTATTTTAATATTAATATATATACTTATATTAATATTAAAATACACTTTGTATGACGTTACATATATATATAATATGTATATATATTATATATATAATATATATACATATTATATATATATAAAAATATATTTAATTTATTTTTACACTTGTGTTTTATTTATTTTTTATACTTCCCACCAGCAGGGGGACTGTCTGATATTTCAAACAGTCCCCCTGCTGGCAGATCCACAGCCAGCTATAGGGGGCCATGTGATCGCTCTTTGAGAGTGATCACATGGCCCCCGGGGGCCTGATTTGCCGTGGGAGGGCTGCCTGGGCTGTGAGGCAGTCCTCCCGAAGCGGATCGCGGCGGAGGTAAGTACATCTTACCTCCTGGGGCTGCAAGCCGTTACGGCGTGCTATGCCGTCATAACGGCTTTAAAGCCCACTTAACCCGTGACGGCATAGCACGCCGTAACGGCGTTAAGGGGTTAATGACAAAAAACTGATAGGTACATACCTGTACACCTCCATGTGATACAAATTTCATATTTTTAGCTTCCAAAGCTAATTTTAAACAAGTTGTTTTTCCCCATGCTTCAGAAACACGAATTAGGAGTTTCAGTGCTCGTTCATCATCTTTCCTGTAACACTCAGCAAACACACCTAAAGCAATGGGAAAACATAGCCACACAGAAATGCAAGATGAAAACCACAATAAATAAAACATTGTATTCACACTGGTTTATCCACTTAATACTTAATTGTAGCGCAAAAAGTGATGTTTTGTAAAAATGTACCAAATTAGTAATAGTGATAGCTATGCTAGTTTTTCAATTTGGTTTTCAATTCACTACTATCTGAAGCTTAGTGAACAAATCCCAAGGAATCAAAAGGGTGATGAAATTACATCTAACTCAGAACTTTTGTAATAGTTCAAGAACTATTGCCAGTGTTCTTGCTTAGAAGTCATGCCCAGTCTCCAGTAGTTGAAACCCAGCTTAAAAAAATTCCCTTCCCTGTCTGGAACTTATTCCTAAGATGGACGGTTCCTCTTTTTTGGGGAATTTATTCTGTCCTTAATCATAAAGAACGTTTGGCACCTTTCTGAAATGAAAAACTTGTAAATAAAGAATGTGTTTGATTAAGCTCCAGTGGTGTCAGCCTTTGTGTTCATGCTATGCAACAGTTGGTCTGTCATCACTTAGCACTAGGACAGGCATAGGCAACCTTCGGCACTCCAGATGTTTTGGACTACACCTTCCATGATGCTTTACTAGCATTATGGGTGTAAGAGGGGATTATGGGGGATGTAGTCCACAACATCTGGAGTGCCGAAGGTTTCCTATCCCTGCACTAGGACCTCAATTTAATATTTTTGGATACACTTTTAAAATGATTTAATATTATGACAAATAAATAAATGTTGCAATGTTATATATATATAATTTAACATCAACGTTTTGATTCATTCAGGTCTTTATCAAGATCTTGATAAAGACCCGAACAGGTCGAAACGTAAATGCACAGATAATTTGTTTAAATACAATAAATACATTTTTTCATGGATTTGAGACCTGGAATGCTCCCTCAACTTCATTTTTGGTATATATGTACGCGGGATTGCACCTAGGCACAATATCTAGTATCTGTTTCCTGAAAGGAGGAGTGCCAAGCATATATATATATATATATATATATATATATATATATATATATATATATATAAAAAGTCCTGTTATCTCATTGCACACACACTTCAATGTGAAGTTGTGCCTGGTGCTGTTAAGCCAATGCCATAATTTACACAAATATAGGGAACAAGAGGAAAGCGCTCACGGTCTTTTGGTTTCTTTAAAACGATATTCCTTTTATTTCATTGTTTAAAACTTGATCGACGTTTCAGCCATCGTGCATGGCTTTCATCAGGATCTTTTACAGCTCAAAGAGCAATATTGAATCAAGGTCTGGGTCTTTACCATTAGCAAAACATGGCGTATATGGGTCACATGTTCTTAGTAGTTAGTAAATAAGGCATGCTTATGAGTAATTTCCATGCTGTTGTTGTCATGATAAGTATGATATGGCATCACTAAGTGGTAACATTTAATCTGCAACTGTAATTGCTGCAAGCACAATATATTTCTGAAATGAACTGCCTAAAGGTGTATTTGTAATCACATTTACTGTGGATGGCATGTTCCTTTTAAAAACAAGGGAAAAAATATGAATTTGACATCTATTATGTAGGATATTAAGTCTGACATGCATATCAGTCCTTGGGAATACGAAGAGAGTGAGTAATTAATTGACATCCATCTAAACTAAAGATAATAGATGAGGTTGATAAGTGCCTTACTTTGCATGTGCACAGCACTTACATTTAAAAAGTTAATATCACACTTAAACTAAGACAGGTAGGCTTTGACTGTCATAATGTTTCAAAGAAACACTTGAACTTCTATTTCACTATAGCTCTGTATTAGATTATGTATTATCCCAGGAACTTATGCAATCTCCTAAAAAATATTGCTATGCCCATATATCATCCACATTCAGACTTTTATCACAGTTTGTGAAACCTATGCACACTTTGATGAAATTCAAAATTATTCTCAAAGCAAAGCAAAATGAACTCAATTGTTACCCATTATAACCTTGTGACAATAACAGTCATTCTATTTCTATTATTCTCTGCAGTCTAATAAAACCTATATATATATATATATATATATATATATATATATATATATATACACAATACATTATATATATATATATATATATATATATATATATATATATGTATACACAATACATTATATACGCACTTAATGAGCTATACTTTAAAAAAACATTACTAATCATATTTACAACCTATAGCTCTATGTTCGTATTCTTCAGCCATGGACAGCATCTCTTCGGAGGTGTCTGTGTCTTCTTCCTCTTTTGATAGTTCTTTTAGAATTTTACTGCAACCCAATGCAGCTGCGATGCAATCACGACACTGTAAGTGTTAAATAAATAATCTTTAAAATGTGAAAAAACATGCTCACCTGTACAGAAACACACATACACTCGTCCTTATGCAATTTAAAATTCAATTAATTTATTTATTATAGATGCATACTATAACTGGCATATACAAGATGAATTAAGGTGTTTTATGTGTTAGTGTTATTAATTTGTATAATGTGTGCTTCTTTGCATGTCTTTCAATCAATTAAAATTCTAAATGCAACTATGTGATATGACTTGCAGGCCTGAAAACCCTAACAACCTAAAAAACTATATTGATGTAAAACAATATTCTTTCAGTTTTTATATGCAATTTACAATGTACATATTTCATCTAAATATCTAAAGTTATTAAAGTTGGTCTATAACCTGACAACCATTAGATGGATGATGTATGCATGTACCAATGAAAAGACAGTGAGGCATATACAAAATGTGTTTTCTTATTTTATACTTTTTGGTCTCATTCAACAAAAAGTATCAACTTGTTTAGCAGTATATCACTGAAATGTATAATGACAATTTAAGATTCTACAAAATTGGGGGCCTGGTCTACCACCAGGAAGCAGAGCAATGATTCCCATTCCTAACGGCACAATGTGACAAATTCAGGTGACATTTGTGGTACTTACCAAGTCTGTGACAGCAAAACTAGCAAGTAAATTTTGTTCTATTGTTCACAAGGTAAAAGGAACTCCTTGTTGGTGAATAGCTGCTTTATTGGATAGAGAGCACTTATCACTTTTTTCACTATCTGTGACAGCAAAACTGCCTGACTACTACATGACAGCACCGACTAAGTCATTATAACATTGCATATAGCCATCCTTATCATACAAAGAAAGCACTGGAAGCTCACTACACTTCAATAGTCCATTAGAAGCATTTATCTAATTGTAGACGCCTCCACTGCTATCATGGCCAGAAGGAAAGAATTAATTATCATCACTGCTGCACAATCACAGCATCTCCTATTGCTGGGGTTACCATACCAAGAAACTGGTTTGGCAACATGGAGAACATCAAGCAATGTTCCTGAGGATGGCATGCACATACTCTGGGAATGGAAGCTATTGCACTCCAGCTTTCCCCAGTAGAAGGAATACTCCTAATAAAGTGAAACTAAATTTGCATGTTATTGGATCACTAAAATAATTTTGTTAATCTATGCAATTTGTTTTATGATTGGTAATCTCCACTGTTGATTTGCTAGATGGACTAAGCCAAATGTAATCTTTCTTTCTCTCTTTCTATTTTTGTTGTTGTTGTAGTTTGTTTGATTTTCTGGCCATGCTATCTTGTACCAGTATCTAGGGTCATTTTGATGTTTGTCTGTTGCATCTCCCTCTCCTGGTATTATGCAATATCTTAATATATTTATGTCTTACATGACTATAGTCCATAAGTTCTTTGTTTAAAATAATATCTATGAATGTTAAAGGGTTAAATAACTCACATGAAGATGTCTGGCACTAAGAGAGATGCGTAATGCTCAGGCTGTTGTCAAATACCACAAGGAAACTCATAGCAGTAGTGCTCGTAGTGCTCCACTTTTCAGGTGAAATGCTTTTCTTGTATTTTTCCCCTTAAAAATTGGGTGTTTATAGCTATCAAAACACTATAGTGATGACACAAGTAGACTCCATATTTTGGTGGAGCCTTTAATGTTATGCAAGTTACTTTAGTGAGTATTTACCATCCAGTGGTCAATAATTGATTTTTTTATTATTATTTCACAGCAGCTTCCACAAAATCTCTGAGCTAATTGCATTTAACATACTTTCAAATAAGCCTTTACACAATAAATTAATTTTCCTTAGTCAGAAACTGGCTCATCTGCTAAATATAATCAAACGTCATGATACTTCAAAGTCTCCAACCATCTTTTAGGGTCTATATTTTCTACTCACATTCTCATTCAAAATATACAAAAAATTATATGTGGTCATTGATAGTTCCCAGAGTGCCTAATGTTTTAGACTTTTTCCACTGGCCAAATAACATGATCTAATGATGTCCCACTGACAGAAATGTGTAAAGCCTTATAATGTGCCAGATATATGGAGGCTAAATAAGATGCTGCTTGATGATCCTGAAATTAACAAGTGGCATTACAGACTACTTTTCATATAATAAATATGATGATGCCTCTATATTAACTTCCTTTCTCTTATGTCATATGTCTAAGGGCTCATTTTATGTCTCATGTCTTATTTTGTATTTACAAATTAAAATATCCTAAATTATATCTAAAGAAATTAATGCAACAAGTGTGATTCAGTAAAATACAATATACATAGTATGTTGACTCCAAAATTAATACTTTCTTGGATATTGTATATTGAACCTCCTAAACGGAGCAGCAGATGTACTAGGGTTAAACAAAGCAGCAGACATGGATTAAAAATTGAGGTTGCATCAAGAAAGTGGTGTTCTGCCCCCTGGTGCTAGCAGCCTATGAGAACTCAGCAGGCAGTCCTGCCTTTTAGGGCATCATACTTACAGCCTGAAAATGACTCATTGGGAAGAACATGTGTCTGTCAGAGATTAATTCACAAAACTTTCCATAGGATTCAATTAGATTTTTGGGCAAACAACCATAAATATAGTCAAGCTTTTTTTTTTTTTTTTTTACTTTTCCTCACAGCAATAGAGAGAGGTAGAGGAGGGAAAATGGAGTCCTAATAATTAAAAGGACAAAAACAACATGTTTGATCAAACAGGCACATCTCGAAGGTGTACATTTACACAGACAAAATAATTATTTATTTAAAAAAAAAATGTTTATTATTGCAACAAAAACTGGTGCACCAGCTGCCCTTATGGATGAGCTTCCACCAAATAAGCATATTGCTGTCTGCTCACTGCAAATAGTAGGATGTTAAAAGGTAAGAAGGCAACCAGGGAATCTAGCCCCATAACAACTTCATTAAGGCAAATTTGCTATTGAAGCTGAAGTCTGGATGGAATGTCCAATACATTTTGCAGTTTAAAAAAAAAAAAAAAATAAAAAAAGTCAGTTTATATTAGTCACTACACTACACAAATCCCCATTACAATTAGTTTTATACATACCTGAACCCATATAATTTCTGCTAATTCCTTCCTGTTTTGAACAATGGCCCAAATAAAAAGATCTCTGACTGGATCCATAGTGCATGATGCACTACCTTGAGAACGCTTGTGGAAAGTTCGGAGTGTAACCCCTTGTACCTGCAAGGACAAGATCATGTGAGTGCATTAAACGTCAAATTCAGTGTGCTTGGTAAAAAAAAAATTGTTAGAATACGCATCAGCATGGGCAAAATGTAGTAAATCTATATGCAAATTATATGCATATATTTTCTTGTTTTAGGAAGTCATTAAATTGGATGTCTACAGTATCCAACAGTAATGTAATACTGATTTGCTTAGAAAAGTTGAGCTGAATACCTTATACAAACACCCCTGAAGTCCACCCTCCACAGTATAAACCTCAAACTATGCTTACAGTAACTTTAAGTGTTGTAGCATGAGGTTTATGTGACTGTGTGTGTGTGGGATGTATGTGTTTTGACTGTGTGTGATGTGTGGGTATGTGTGAGCAATTTGTGGCTGTGTGTGAATGCCTGTGAATTCTATATGTGGGCACTTGTGAGCGATATGTGCGGCAGTGGAGTGATGCTTGGTTATGTATGGGTAGCTGTGACTGATGTATATTGCTTTGTGTAAGTAGCAGTAAGGGATGTGTATTGCTGTCTATTGGTAGCTGTGAGTGAAATGTGTGGTTATGTGTTGGTAGTTTCATGGGCAAGACTGGGAGAAAAAACTGTCCAGGGCATTTTATGGCATATTAGACAACTTTCAGATTTAGCAAATTGAAATTTTTCTTATAGATTAAAAAAAATAATAACTAGTCCTCACTTACTCATATAATTACACACATAGACTGCAAACAGTCACAGATGCATTAATTCGCAGATGCACACAGACATACGTGCACACATACAAGCACACACAGATACATAATGTTCACACAAAGTTCATTCACACAAATACACAGGAATATACATACGGACACACACAAATACACATAAACACCTAAGGGGTTTGTGATTCACACTGCCTTTATTATAGCTCCTAGAATCCTGTCACATAGAAAACAGGAAAAGATCAACAAATTCTTATTGTATAGTAACAACTCATTGATCGGGGCCCAAGTCCATTGGGCTTCTCAGGTGGCCCAGGCCCCTTACACATGCTTTGTCTGCCTTGCATAATGGTGGTCCTGTACACAGGTATTGAAGATCAATGACTTAAAGGAACACTTCTAACCACTTTGGATTAGAATCTACCTATTTATTATTATTATTTATAAAGTGGCAACAAATTTTGCAGTGCTGTACCATAGGTGGACTAACAGACAAATATTCTAATATATAAGACATTTGTTTATTGATTATTTGTAAGCAAACATAAAATAGTTAATTTTTCAAAAAAGTATCTGCTAATTATAAATATATCCGCCATTCCCCCCCAAAATACCTACATTTATTTTTATGTGTGGAACTGCAATAGACAGCCGAGTTCGTTCTGTGTTTTTTGGCTTTGGATACAGATGTTTTGTAAAGTCACCCAATAGTTCTTTCAACACTTGTGACACATGATGGAGGTGCATTTTTGAAGATCTCATTGCTTGTAAACGAAACCGTTCATCTTCAATAACTTTGGCAAGCTTGCTATGGAACAAACACGATGGGTCTAAGTTGTTATAGAGATTAATTAATGTGTCTTGAGTGGCATACTCCTCTAAACGTACTCCTTGTTCCAAAAAAAGCTTTACAAAGTCAGGCTTATTGCCAATTAATGCCGCTGTCATGACTGGGTGAAGATCGGAAGGCTGAGGAGTAATATAAATATATAAAAATATTCTATTAATACAGAAAAATTGCATGGTTTTGCTAACATACACTCAAATAAATACATGCATTGTCACAAAGTATAGAGGTTTTATTTTTCATTGACAAGTTCCTTTAACTGATTGACGTCCAATCTGTATGTATCCTGAAACTGAATAAACAATGGTCTTAATGTAGTGGTTTCGATGCAAAGATGCTATACCTGCAATCTAACATGTTTGGGGGAAATGCCAATATTTACATTTGTCAGTCAGGATATTTATTGTGGCTGTCTATTAAACAATCACCCAGAGAGCCACTAAATGCACTTCCTCTTTAAGACTTTCAGCAGTTGAAAGCTTTCCTATTTGGCATTGACAAACACTCGTAATAATTATTTCCTTACTAGCACTTTATTCTTATGAGAAAGATTGGATTGGTTAAGGGCAGTGATTGATGCATCTGCTCACAATGCCTTTAGTGCTTCTCAATGAGAAGCATTATATTGGACCAGAAATCATAAATTAGGATGATCTCAAAAGAGGAAGAATAATTGCCTGTCTATGTTGCAGGCAGAAGAAAAGATTAATATCCAGGTACACCTGAGGAGTCTTATAAAAGGCAGTCTTTTTGTTTGGAACAAGAAAATGTAGACAACATTTGGCTCCTTTCTGAGCGCAGAGAGATCTTGATCCACTTTCTTGTTCCAAATAAAAAGACAGCCTTTTAGAAAAAAACCTCAGGTGTGGCTGGATATTTATCTTTTCTGCCATGCGATGTTTCCAGTGAGTTTGGCCCTCCCTTTCTGGAGCACCTTGCAGGAGGTATTCCACCGTTTTCAGTGTGTGCATTATATCCTTGTTTTTTTTTTTGTTTTTGTTTCCTAGCTCTTTAATCTGTCTGCAGGGTCAATGTGTTGCATCTTCATAAGAAAAAGCACAAATGTGCAAGGAAGATGCTTTAAAAAGGATCCATCAGCAAGACCTATTTAAAAACGAAAATAGCAGCCATTAGACAGGCAAATGCATATATTGTAAATGACTGATTCAAATACAAGTATATATTACATAGTTTGCTGTTTGAAAAACATTTATGAACATTTAGCATTTTGTTGTTTATGTCAGGGTCCTCCCTACTGTATTTCCAGGATTTACATTTCCCCATCTATGCTTAATAGTCTGACATGCTCAGAAGGATATTAAATCAAAATTCAAGAGATATGATATGATTACACCTTTACAAGGAACATTCACAATATATGTTTATGTTTAACATTACAATGTTAGTATTTAGTATTAAATATATATTATATATATTATATATAAATACAGATTTATTCTCCCTCCATTGATCACTTCTTGCCCACACCACTTGATCTGTGAATAAAATTAACATGTAGTGGCTGTCTCCTAATCATTAATCTCCAAATGGCGAAATAAATGGAATGACTCATCTATTGCTCATTTCATTTGTTTTGTGACTTAGTTATGTGGCGATTTGAAGTTGCAGAATTCAGATGATTCGCCAATCACCTAAAATACAGCCAAATTGTATTCCACATAAAAACTGAATGCACACATCTAGTAAACACTAATTTTTAAATTTGACAGCTACTAGAGGGTTTGAACAAATGTAAACAACATTGTTTCTCTGAAGCAGCATTTTTGCATTGTGAGAAAAAAGGGACGGGGTCTATTCACCACATTCACCACATAAAGTATTTACTCAAATTAGAATTCAAAGTGAATGTCCACATAAAGGTAATAAAACTAGTTCTTGGCTGGCTAATGTCTATTCTCTGCGTAGTTGGAATCTGTCATTAGCATGTACAGCATGCTTGCAACAGACAAATAACGCTTTGTACAGCTCATGTTTGGTTGGTGTGAACATTTAAAGTATATAATTGTCATAGGCATATTTAGAAAAAAACAAAAAAAAAATTAAAAAAATTATTAATCTGATTACAATCATTAATATCACACGTGCTTTCTGCTGTCCTTGAAAAGCCCACCTTCCACTGATGATCATCTGTAAAAATCTCACTTCTAGCAATGTCAACCCTGTTCCAAGCAACTGCCAGCTTCAACTGATGATCCCAATTCTCATGACCTTGCTGGTCATGACTGAGAGATGCTGTAGAAAATGCAATAGACCATTTTATTTGTAATAAGCACAAATAACATATTTATATTCCATAGATCTTGTATGGTGGCAATGCATAGAATTCAGGACTGATCAATGTTCTTTTCATGCAATTTGTAATTAGAGATGTCCCGAACAGTTCACCGGGAACTGTTTGCTGGCAAACATAGCTTGTTCGCGGTCGCCACGGTGGGCGAAAATATGCGATGTTCGGTCCACCCCCTATTCGTCATCATTGAGTAAACTTTGACCCTGTACCTCACAGTCAGCAGACACATTCCAGCCAATCAGCAGCAGACCCTCCATCCCAGACCCTCCCACCTCCATGACAAATAGGGGGCGGAACGAACATCGCATATGTTCGCCCGCCGCGGCGACCGCGAACAAGCTATGTTTGCCGGCGAACAGTTCCCGGCGAACTGTTCGGGACATCTCTATTTGTAATCATTCCTGGGACATTGTTGGATATTACAAATGTCAATGACAAACAGGTCATTTATAGTCAAGATTACCACAAGATTCAAAGTAACACACTGTCAAATTCTCACATCAGTTACTGTTTGGACATATGCATGGTATTCGTTGGAAGCAAGCTGTACAAGCTCCCTCAATCAATCTTGTACACATTCCAACTCTATAGCGCTATTCCCATGCCTGCTGATCCAACTGGAGATTTATTCATAAACAAAAATCTCACAACAAAGACTCCTCAATGTTTGGTTGTTATAGACCTCTTTTCTTTTGTTATTGGTAGTTATTTGGTGTTACTTTTATTGCTCAATTTATTTGCTTTCCCTTTGCTTTATATATCTGTCTGTTGATCTCTAGTGTCTTGCATTTTGGTTGTTTCCTGACCTTTTTCACTGCCTGTTCTCATAATGTACAGCTGCCTAATGAATTGTACTTATGGGCTCCTTGGCCAGAGTGTATTTTGCTGATGTTGTACGTATCTTGACCCTCAACCTGCCACATTTCACCAATAATCTGTCAATACTGAAGCTAATCCTTCCCACTGTGGTCCAAGGGGCTGTACACATCATCTGCATAGAAGAAAATGCCACCTCTCTCACTAAACCTGTTCAATCACTGTTTTTATTCATGCTGTATGTAGTTATGTAGTGACCAATCATTGCTCATAGCCAGAATGTTTATTTTGCTTCGTAACCTCCTACAGATCTTCCCCTTGTTGACTCACGGCTACATTTCTTGACATGACTAATTGTTTGATTTTCTTGACCATTAGGTACATGGCCTAAATAGGCTACTTGACCATGGCTTCTGGTTTGCCCAAACAGTTAACGTGCTTCAATTCACAGTCTAAAAGGTTTACTCCCAAGCTCAACTTTCTTTGGCAAGGTCTACAAAAGTGCATCTTCTTGCCCCTGGTTCTACCAACTAACCAATACTTCAAGCTTCTTTAGAATGTGCTCATAATGGTTTGAGTTAATAAGTTTCTATGTGTCATATGGCATTACATATGAATGTACAATTTTCATGGCGGATATTTAAAGCACACAAGTCAAATTACCATGCACAAATTGTGTTTTCACTTACCCTTAAGCAAGGCTTGAAGAATAGCCACATCAATGTCTTGTTGATCATCCTTGTCCTCTCTGAAGATTGTTAACAATTGTTTGTTTCTCATGATATCCTGAATCTGAGAGACACAGAAAGATAAATATGCCAAATCAAACACAGACATATTGTATATTTCTCCATTTTAATTTACAGTTTAATTTTCTATTTTAATTTAAAATTATTCAAATGTCCTGATAGAAACAATGTATTCCACCTTGAAACAAGATACAAGAAAAACAAGAAGGGAGGTGAAACAAAAAAAGACAATAAAAAATAACTGCATATCAGTGACTGGTTGGATTTTTAAAACACATATATGACAAAATATTTGCTGGACAATTATTAGTGAAAGAGAATTCACACTCAATTATAAATGCATCATGCGGGGCAATACAAATGTACTATCCCAACAAATCCCATTAGATGACAAAAAAACTTGATATCCTGTACATCAAGTCACAATATCATTGTAAATCACAAAACAATATCTACGATGTGATGGTGGTGGGTTTCTTTTTCTTATTACAGTAAACTAAAACAACTTTATTCAGTAAAATATGGTATTTGTGTTGCAGAATGGATGAGTGCTTGGTAGATTTACTTTTGTAACATTATTGTGTTTGATGTTAAGAAACATTGCATAGTGCCTGCACACTTGCACAGACAGAAGACTTTTTTCTTTTTTTTAAATATTCTATTAATACTGGAAAATTGCATGGTTTTACATAGATACACTCAAACAAATACATTGTCACAAAGTATAGAGGCTTTATTTGCATTGACAAGTTCCTTTAGCTGTTTGACACCCAACCCACATGTATAGATGGGCATTGGAAATCTGTCAATGTAAATAGAATTTTTGTTCTCCAAACAGTAACTCCACTCAAAGTTTTCTCTAGGGCTCCTGGCCGTAAAAGCTGCTAGATACACTATAAAGCTAAAGTTTGTCTCATGGTAGAATGAATGACCCATTCTACCTCCAACTTTAAAACACTGCATCACTGCTGGGCTGTCTCCTTCAATAGCTGAAGTAAAAGTGTCTAGACGAATCCTGTTTGAAATTGTAGTTCTTATATTGCTCCTCCTTTTTTCCCAGCCTATATGATTGGGCAGACCTCTTACTAACTAAGCTGCTTATATGCCCCCATCTCTACACCTCAAAAAAAAAAAACAACACCCCACAGATTCTTCTCTATCCCATCACTCTTTTTTTATGCTCACTCTCCATGTCAGAAATGAAAATGAGCTTGTTCAGGTTCATGCAAGTCCGTTCTCCTGAGGTTCTGGTGCATGGCTGCAAGAAAATTGGAAATTCTTCCAAGTGGCCGATCAGCCCAAATTCATCCAAATTGTCTGAAATAAGACATTCTTTCAGTCACCCTATCGCCCCTTATTCGTCCGAATTGCATTGCGAAAATTTAATTTAGATGTAGAAATCCACAACTCTTTCTCCACTTTAGCTTCATGACACTATTGTTGTTAAAACACAGATAATGGTTTCAGACTCCTTTAAAAATGAAGTTTACTTACCCTTTTTCAATAAAAAGCCTGCAGGGACAGGCTGTAGACACCAGAATATCTACTCTGTAGTTCCTTTAGTGACTACACTGTCCCTTTAAGCATTTTTTAATGATCCGATGTTATAAAATATGCAGTTTAGCTTAGGCTACAAAAAAACATACTTTTATAGATAGATAGATAGATGCGTTACAAAATTATCACATCTTGTATCTAATAATTTAATTGTATATATCACAACAAAAACAGGATTTGAGTACCTTAATTTGGAGTTAAAACAACTTTTATTGTTACGGAATAGAATGATGAAAGAAGGTAGGTGCCCTCGAAGGCACAGAAGTAGTACCATCTAGATTTTAGCTCTATCAAGGCAGCACGTTGATTTCCACAGCTTACGGCAACACTACTAGGTTTATAAGATCTTTAATACCATCCAACTGAGATTTTACATCATTTATATTATTATTTTTGCTATACATGTATTTTTCTTTTTACATCTAGCTAAATCTAGTGCAGATATCCGGTCTTTCTCCCTGAATCCTCTATTCTACATCATATGGCTTTAGGTGGTAATAACTAAATTTTTATCATAAATAAGAGAACCCTATTAGACAATAGTCAGTAGACTTTACCAATCGAGCACAGATCTAAATTTATCACTAGTCAACCTAGGCATGATTCCGCATTATTAATACTAACAATTATGTTATTACATCCTAGGTGACTATACTAATTGTGTATTGACACATCCTTTCTAGCTTACCTGCATGTTAAACTTAGATACAGTGCAGGCAGTTTATCTTACTAATCGAGCATAGATCAAATTGTATCATTAGTTAAGATCTCATTATAAAATGTTTTCCTTTGTTTGTAGCCTCACTTTGAGCACAGCAAGCACCGCAGTAATTAAGTGTTTACTTTTTTTCTTTCATCTTTTTCTTCGGTAACAATAAGTTATGTTTTAACTTCAAATTAGGGCACTCAATTCCCGTTTTTCTTTGAGTTTTTCCAGTCATCTGGGTTACCCCCAGCAAGAGTGTTAAACCTACTTTAAGCTTCAATTTCTCTTTAAATTTGGTATATATCACAACATGTTACCTTTTTGGTCCATTCAACAATCTTGCGTTCAGTAAAAGTGTCAAAAGTATCAAAGAAGAGAGTACGCAGCTTCTCTTGGACAAGAGATATTGTAATTTTTGAAATAGGTAGCTCAGCAACTTGTGCAATCACATCAGCCACTCGACCCGATCCTTCCACAATAACACAGGGAGTGTTGTTACTAATTGCATTGTAAATTGTCTGTGTTAAAAATATGAAGAAAATAAAAATGTCATGCTACTAAAATATGTATTAATGTAGTTTACAACTTTTGTTTTTCTATAAACCATCTAAATACCCCCCCACCTTTTAAAACCAATAGATAAAAATTCCTTCCTAAAATATAGAGATGCTAGATATTTTAAACGCGCTAGAACTTATTGGATATCAGGCAAAGTTAACATGTATGGAAATATGTTTTCTAACATTTACATTTACAAAATCATATAAACAATAATACACAATGAGGAATGATAATATAGTCTAAACATGATATCACTTTTCTACAGAGGGATTTGGATAAACTGCAGGACTGGGTAAGCAAGTGGATTAAATTAAATTAAATGGATGAAATTCAATACATATAAATACAAAAACCATGTATTTTGGAAAAAGAAACCTTAACTTATACATTAAAAGGTCTCAAATTGCAAAGACTAGCAAGGTGCTGTTATATATATAAAAATGGCTAATCATTTGTGTAATTAAAATAATATTGTGCCTCCTTATTAATTAATGGTAAGACCCAACGTTGAGTATGTTGTGCAATTTTGGACACCAATTTTAAAGAAAAATTATAAAAAAAACTAGAAAAAGTGCTTTAAAAAGAGGGATGGAAAACATGATTTATAACTAGGATAGACTAGAAAAACAGCATTTGTTGTCTTTTGAAAAATACAACTAAGATGTATGTTCTTAGCAGGAATACACAACAGACAAGAGGATTTCCATTGAGACTGGGAGAAATGTGTTTTCACTTACAACCAAGGAAGGGATTAAGACTTTTTATTTTTTCCTCTCCTTTTTCATTTTTTTTATTGACACATTCAAAGATTACATCAAAGGTAATGCAAAACTTATCAGAGCAACATGAAATTACATTAAGATTACATTTATAAGACAAAAAAAACAAGACAATACCAAAGAAGTTCCAAGCAGTGATGATCTTATCGACCCATAGAAAAGAAAAGGAGAAGAAAACTATTTTAAAAATATTCCTCCATTTATATATCCTCTCAATGTTATGGAAAGGATTGCAGACATAAATCCATAAAGAATTATATTTGCTGAGGCTGCAATAATTCAAGTAGAAACATGTTTCCATCTTTAGACCAGCAGATTCTTTCTGTAAGTTTCCATTACCTTGCAATAGTTACCTTCATGGCTAAGGATATATATCTTTCACGGTTATTGAATCTAAATCTGAATGCAATAATGCCTTAATAGGGGATGGAATCAGAGTTATTTTATATAAATCAGAAATAAACGTAAAAATTGTATTCCAAGTATCAGAGATCTCTTTGTAAAACAACCACCATATGTGTAGGTAATTTCCAATTTGTTCATCTCATCTCTAGCATATTTGAGAATTTGCATTTTCAAATTTTGATAACCTTTGATAAGGTACCAAATAGCATCTATAAATTACTTGAAATTGTGTTTATTGGAAATTTAGGCAGTGGGTAACTTTCTTTAACAATATGAGACTTTATCCAGTCATCCATTTTTTATGTTTGTTTGCAATTTTTTTTTGTAATGATAATATTGCTCTAGGAATTTAAATTTGATTCAGAGATATTAATAATTTTTGAAACAGTCTAATTATTCCAACTTGGTGTTTATTATTACATTTTTTTATTTAAATGAGCATTGATATTTTTGTCAGCATCTTGTATTAGATGTCATTTAATGTAATTAGTAATTCTCAAAATTGAGTAATATTGAGTGTTTGAGAGATATAGTTAATTAATCAGAGTTTTAATTGACTTTATTTGTTCACCTTTTAATAAATCCGCAATTTTAATTTTATTTTTATCTAGTGAAGTTTTCCAGTTTATATCTTGAATATTGTGCTCGATGTTTGCTAAAGTGGTAGTTTTGAGAACTTTATTGTTTAGTGAGCTATTTTTCTTAAACAGAGTCCATGACATAATAATGTTACTTAAGACATCTTTCATCTTAATTTTCTTGATTTCACTGCAGTGAAACCATAATAGGTTCTCAAAATTCTCAACATCTAATATATTTGATTCTGTAAAGTACCAGTCTTCTTGTTTACATAAATCAATTTGAAATTTATGAGCTCGGGTAATCATTGCTGCATTAGCTTAATTTAGCATTTTTAGAATACCCAATCCACCTTGATGAACGCTACTACAAAAAATGCTTCTTTTTTTTTTCTCTCAGCCCATATAAATCGTTCTATCATTCTTTGAACAGTTTCACTATAACTATCAGGAATTTAAAAGGAATCAAACATAGTACATTTAGCCATTTAGGAAATAAAAAAGCTTTAATAATATTTATTTCAACCATCCATGAAACAAATGAAGCTCTTTAATTAAAGGTATAAAATTAGTCTTTTTTGAACTTTTGAACCAGAGAACTGGGAAAAATGCTTGACTGCCTATACACCGATGCTAGAATATGGTATCTATTTAAAATGTTGTCATTGAAATCATGAATTTAAAATTGTGAGAGTTGTTTGAACAACACTAAAATGCTGTTGCATTCACAAGAGCATAGCAATAGGTTAGGCTAACTTAGGGGTTGTCATAAGGAAGATTATGGTTAGGGAGTACTGAGGCATACTCTTGGAAATAAGATAGGGGCATTTATAAGTAAGGCTAAAATTAGGAGGTATTGGGAGACCTGCTCTCTATAATCTGTGAAAAGCTTATCCAACAATTTTACATTGAGAGAAGAGAAGCAGTCTTCCTGGTTCTACCTGCTCAAGTACGCTGACAAGAAAGGGCATGGCTTACATATAGATGTAGACAACATTCGGCACTCCAGATGTTGTGTGTACTCTCTTTTTCATTTCACAAAAAGTGCAGATTTTGATGCAAATTAGCACTTTTATTCACTCATCAGCCAAAACTTAAAACTACTGAAAGGTGGAGTGAATAAAATTGACTATATAATTACAATAGCACCTGTCAAGGGATGGGATATATTAGGCAGCACATGAACAATCAGTTCTTCAATTTCCTTTGTTAGAAGCAGGAAAATTGGGCAAGCAAAAAGATCTGAATTACTTTGACAGTTAGTGATGGCTAGACAACTGGGTCACAGCATCTCCTAAATGGCAAGTCTTGTGAAGTATTCACCAGTATTCAGTAGTTAGTACCAATAGTGGTGCAAGGCTGGACAACCAGTGTTTGGGTCATGTTTACAGACACCCTTTCATGGCACTGGTGCTCCCAAGCAGCTTGGGAATTTAGATCAAATTCAAATGTATGTTGTGCATAAAAGATGTCTTTATTTTTTATCTCTAATCAGTTTGAATAATAAAAGAACTTGTAAGCACTAGATATTTCTAAGAAATAAAACATATACTTAACTTATTTCTACAGTGCATTCAGGTTAAATTAAATATAATTATTGGCATATAATAAACTTACATCAAGTGTGCCAGGTCCTCCTTCCAGAACCAAACAAACAATTGGGATCTTGATTGCTACTCCTGTAAACAATTTAAAAAAAATATAACACTGATCAATAATGTATGTGAACACAATGTATCTCAAAAGCTCTAAATTACAATTTGTCAAAGATATACAGGACCTGAAGAGAAATGTTATAATATGTTTAAAATAATAATGAACGTCAAAATTTTGTGGAATGAAAGTCAAAGCCTGTAGGTGGATCAGTCTATATACCTAATTACCCATCCCATTATTAGCTTTTTTATTGGACACCGTAGAAAACAGCTTTAAATGTTAGAAGAAATAACCTGTTTACCCGTGTCCAATGCATGCTTTGTTTTGTTATCGTTCATGGTGTCTTGTAGATTTAAAGAATAGTAGCTCAAATAAACAAAACCATATCACTACTATATGGGAGCTAATAAAACAATGCCATCCCTGAAAATAAATGAATACAAGTTCCATATTTTACCTATTAAACCTACACTGTATATGCTATTCAAAGTATAATAAATATTTTATACTAATAGTCTTCTTTAGAAGGATGAAAGGTTGAGATGATCTCTTTCAAAATTGATCTTGAACATTATGGCTATAAGTACATTTATAGCTTTGGTGTAACTTACCTCCTTTCTCTTTAGTTTGCTCGGAAATAAACTTTTCCAGTTTGGCTCTTAGTAATATTTCAACACCGTACCTTCCATTTGTTCCATCATCCACAAGAATGAAGTGTGAATGATTATTATCTAAGCAAGACTGGTTTCCCTGGTTCTCTTCATCCAACTGATATTCTGCTGGAAATGCCCCCTGTATGGGATAAACATTAGTGCAAAACAGATCAAAATGATGCTTGCTTTTGCTTTCCTTTATGAAAAAATTTAACTAGGTCGCAATGTTCTGTCAAAATGTCTCCCTTTGATACATAAAATACTAGGGGCTGGGTTGATACATAAAAGACTAGGGGCTTGGGGTGCGTGGTCGGACCTTCATGGCGGATAGACACACTTCAAAAGAGCTCCTCACTAGTTCTTTGATACTGCCCTTAATATTGCTCTCAACGCAATGCTGACAGCACCTTACATACGCCTCAACTCGGGCTGTCTATTGAGCCACAGCTACCTACTGTTTACTGTATGCCAGGATGCTCTAAGGCTCTAAGCAACACAGTGCAGCCTAGTACATGCTTTGGGTGGGAAGGGCGGCCAATCTCCCGATCTGGAGTGACCTGAGCCGCTGTGTTCTTCAGGTGCCCCGTCCCTCCCCCTCTGGCCAATGGGGGTTATCCTGGTCTGCCCCTGAGGTGACCCTACTGCTTCACTAACATCTGCACAGAAGATGACAGATTAGCGGAGTCCTCCTGCGTCTTCCCTAAAATGATGGCTTTAGTGTCTCCCACTGTGACCTGTGATAAAAAAACATCTTTGCTGCCGTGTAGCTAAAATTACACCACTGTCTGCAAGAATCTGTCTACCTGTGGCATGGAGGAGGGTGCTGAGACACTTAATAGGCCTCTCTCCCCATCCTGCCTAGAGACCGTTCCTGAGGACAAATAGGCAATTAAAGGGACACTAGAGTCACCTGAACAACTTTAGCTTAATGAAGCAGTTTTGGTGTATAGAACATGCCCATGCAGCCTCACTGCTCAATCCTCTTTAGGAGTTAAATCCCTTTGTTTATGAACCCTAGTCACACCTCCCTGCATGTGACTTGCACAGCCTTCCATAAACACTTCCTGTAAAGAGAGCCCTATTTAGGCTTTCTTTATTGCAAGTTCTGTTTAATTAAGATTTTCTTACCCCCTGCTATGTTAATAGCTTGCTAGGCCCTGCAAGAGCCTCCTGTATGTGATTAAAGTTCAATTTAGAGGTTGATATACAATTATTTAAGGTAAATTACATCTGTTTGAAAGTGAAACCATTTTTTTTTTCATGCAGGCTCTGTCAATCATAGCCAGGGGAGGTGTGGCTAGGGCTGCATAAACAGAAACAAAGTGATTTAACTCCTAAATGACAGTGAATTGAGCAGTGAAATTGCAGGGGAATTATCTATACACTAAAACTGCTTTATTTAGCTAAAGTAATTTAGGTGACTATAGTGTTCCTTTAAGCATATGGGCTTGCAGCACCAGGCGGGACTGTAATCTCCCTCTTGCAACAGGGGGGACATCATGGACTTGGCAATGCTCACCGGGCTGTGCACACTAATTGCCATTTGGACCTGACCCAGGAACTTCCAGGGCATGAATCTGTCCAGCCCCTGCAGGGCATCAGCTGACCTGGGTGCTGGGCCTGGAACTCTCGCTCAGACATAGCGCCCGAGCATGTCACTCCCTGAGATTCAAGGTTCTGTATAGTTCCCAGACAGATCTCTATTTGTTTTGCTTTCTTGTTTCTCTTCTCTTACTTTTTATTAACGCTTTATTCTTTTTTTACTCTCTCAATGTGGGATACACTTTACCAGTCCATATATGGAACCCCCTGGGGGTATTACGTACTTTTATTAAACTATGGTTCTATTCCATTTGTAGACAGTGCATAATGTCTGAAATTTTTAATTTCATACATTCTGCTCTGCAGTGACACACTCGTTTACCTTTTGTTCTATCTATAAAAAGCGCAGAATTTCTGATATTTAATCTACTGCTTGACTTCCATGCTCCTGAAAATGTAACAGTTTAAATGTTTGAATATTCTTCTCAGCTACTCTATGCACAACAAAAATAAAGAATGTAAAAAAAAAAAAGACTAGGGGTTTACCAAGCCCATATTTGTAAACAATATTAAATAGACATTTTTGGTTCTAGTGATTCCAAATTCTTTTTTTGAAGGTGGGTTATGGTGGGTTAATTGTGTGTCATGGAATTATTAAGGCTGTGTTCGGGTGACTAGTAATTGTCCCTGTTTTAGTGCAAATAAGGACACTTGTTTGTTATTGGCAAGGTTTGCAGGCAGAAAAAGATGATTTCTGCCATTATGATCTCTGTTTTATTACAGTGCAAGATATTTTTCTCTTGGATTAAAATTCTAAAATATGAAATTTTGCAAATGAAAATATTATTCCTGATAAGAATTTAAAACTAGCAATAAATAAAATGAGAATAATTCAGTATAAAATTAGTATGTATTCAGACTTACAGTGGTGGAAATCAAGCTTTTACGATTGTGAACAATTCCCCACGTAGCTATGCCAATTGTGACAATATCATTATCTTTGTTGCTGCTGCCCATACAGAAGTCTCTGACTGCTTCACCAACTTGTTTCATAACACCAGCATGTGAACCCCCAGTTATTATCCAGGCTCCTGGAATAAAAATACATATTTCTTAAAAAGATATGTAAGTAGTAAAGCAAGAGCATGCATATTCTTATATATTGAACAGGGTATTCATATATCTTCTTTATTTGCTAAATTAGTGGCTTACATGACATACTTATTGAGAGAAATGTATAGTAAAAATTGGAAATCATATCTCTGTCACAATGACAATGTTGGGGCAAAGGTTGATGACCCTTGAACATCTGTATATGACATTTAACTTAACATTTATCCTTTGTTGTATGGTACTGATATACATGGTCTACATGGTGCACGCCTAACTGCATGCTAAAATTTATACCCACAGGAGGATAATTCTCTCAGTCTCACCCTGTGCTCCTGTCAATAAGCCCTTGCCCTATAACACTGTAGGGACTACTTCTTATTTTTCCTGTGTCTCTTTCTTTGAGTCATGCAACATTCTCCCTCCATCCGAAACTCACTATGTATTAGTAGTTATCTGACTGTTACCCACTGTAGCAGATTTAATTCCCTTGTTGTTCAGTTGTCCATACCCCCTTGTTCATCTCCTGAATGGATGGTGTGTGGTCCCCCTTTTTTTACCTTCCCGAACACCAACCTCCCCTGGCTGTTAACCACAAATTAAGTAATTAACTTGAGTGCTTTCCCTGGGTGGCCGCCATTTGAATAACCGGCCATATTGTCTCTCAAAAGCAGGCAGCGGTACATGGTTGTTGAACGCCTGGAACAGTTTTTGGCCATGCGGTCTCACGAGCCCGGGCAAATATGGTACCGCTGCCTGTTCAACTTCCCGACCAAGATGAAAGGCCTTTGGGAGAAAGGAACTAGGAACTACTACATTTGTCGATGTTAGCACAGGAACCCCCGAAAGGAGACCGTCCATTACACTCAATTTCATGGAACTATTTTTGGCCATTGCCTCGTGGCCGGCCAGCCAGAACTTTACCCGAAAGGCAATTTTGTTCTATCCAACGGATAAATCCGAGCTATTTGGGGATATAAAACTTGTGGAGTTCCTGTAAAGTATGAATATTTTTTTTTGTTCTCTGTATTTTACTGTAACTGAGAGATAATTGAGTTATTCAGTTTTGACTCAATTATCTCAGACAATGGGTCTCCAGACAGGAGCTTGTATATTTTGTATGGAGACCCCATGCAGGCTGTGTTTGAGCAAAATAAATCATTTGTACTCCCTGAACTGTGTGTCGTCCAGTTACTGGGGATAATAGAGCTATTTACATTTCAGCACCTTGTTTCAGAGTTCCTGTCTTCACAGATCCAGCGGAGGAAAAAGTCCTTGTCAGGACTTGCGCTCCATTACTGCCACATACGAGATATATAGTCTCATCCCAAAACTAGTTCCCAAAGTTGTTAATCAACTGATCTTGTAGGCATACTATGGGCCTTCCTTCACTTGTGTGAGAGGATCATTACTTCTAACCTACATATCCTATGCAGCATTATGAAAACCACTGACATTTTTAACCCAGCCTTGCAATACTGGTAGAATATCTATTCTCATTGGAGATCCATGTGAGGACTCAATGATATTAAAGTTCACATTTAAAGTCTTGTCTTAGATTATCAATGCTCAGCACATGTGCTCCTCTTACCTGCAAACTGTTATACTACTTCCTGTTAAATTTCACTTATTGCTATTATTATGTAATATGCTAAATCATCAATAAACTTTGAATGATAAACATTTGTCCTGAGATGGCAATGGGGAACACTCTAGAAATTGGTGTATAAAATCCAGGAGCTGGCTAGTGATAATGGCTCAAATAAGATCACTTAAATAAATAATCTACTAAAATAGTGATATAGAGGTGATAACATGCAATAGATGAATGGATAAATTAAAAGGTACTGTGCCTTTAAGAGATAAAAGTTTGAATAAAAAATAAAAGCAGAAGTATAAACAGATAGAAAATGCAAAATGTCAGGAGATATAAGAGGAAGGAAGAAAAATAGGATAGAAGGAATAAAAACGTTTGAATAGATATAAAAGGAAGGAGGTAAAATGGGATGTATGAAATAAAAACTTCTAAATGGATAAAAATAGATGTGTAAATACAGACCACTAGGTGAATAATCAAGTTAAAAATAAATGAATTAATTAATCAGTTGACAGTAAATAATTTACGGTCAACTGATTAATTAATTAATTTATTTGTAATTTATTTATTTTTAAATAATTTACTGTCAACTGATTAATTAACTTATTTTTTTAATATAAAATTAATTTATCCATTCATCTATCACATTTTAGCACCTCTATATCACTATTTTAGTAGATTATTTATTGAAGTGATTCTGCACTATCTTATTTGAGCCATTATCACTAGCCAACTCCTGGATTTTATACACCACTATCTAGAGTGTTCCCCTTGCCATTTTCCCTATAGGTTTTTAGTGAATCCCTATTATTTCCAGTTTGACCGGCACGGTGTTAGTCAGACTCCCTCTCCTCTGCGTGCTACACTAGGCGTGTTACACTGAGATGTTAATCAAGTGAACAAAGATGTAATGGTGTATTTTGTAATAGTTAAAGTGGCACTGTCATCCAAAATACCCAAAAGACTTGCACTTGTGGACTGGCAATATTTGTGGCCTGATGCTCAAATCTACCAATTGTGATAATAGACAAACACAAAATGGATGATACTCTAGGACTTTGTTATAAAAATAAAACAACTTTCATCAAGACACAGTAAAATACGTTATACACATCTATATATAGCTATCAAGTAAAACAATTGAAAATAACTCATCTCCCAGCATGAACGCCAGAATTGGCATGCTCCCAGCTTGTGGCTAAGGAATAGTACTACACTTTAGTCTGGCCTGACCAGTCTACGAAACCCTTTGCCGTTGGAAACCATTGAAACCAAGAGTGTTTCAGTGCACCCAGCATTCACAAATTGACCAAGCTGATGTTGGGCCAATACTACATTTTGCAGCATTATGTAGTGTAATGAAATCCCTACAAGGAAAATAAAATTATACTAGAGTAGATTCAGTAGAGAACAGGGAGAACTGATATTGTAAATACAATTGTAACCAACACATCTAACACCCTACTTGCACTACAAGTTGATTCCACTTGGATCTCTGCATATACAAGTACAGTCCGTGGGACTGCATGCAAAGGTATTATGTTGAAGAATTGGGCAGCAATCCTATTTCACTGATTGTAGGACACTAAATGGACTTCAGGCTGTTGGACTTGCTGCCAACACACGACTCATGTTAAAGCCAGTGTTAGTTTGCTAGCAATACACGTCAGCCACATCCAAGCACTTATTTTTGCGCCGTGTTAGTGGGTAGAGCTACATCCCAGGATTCAACTTATATCATTGACTGTATGTACGGGATTCCAATAAGGATGTTTTAATGGGGTCCCACTGTAGAGGATTATATGTTTTGCAGACTATGTCCACAAAAGTTATATATTCAAATTAATATATGGATGGTTGCCCAGATGGCAACTTGCTGCTCATGTTAATGCTACAATCCAGAACTATATGTACAAAATGGAATGCATACACCAGTTTGAAATAGCCTTGGCTGTACAGAGGCTGTGAAATTGTGTAATATGAAGAAAATAAATTTAAAATGTAAAGAATCATTTTGTAAGTAAATTGTTTAAATACTAACTGTGTGGCAGAATGGCAATGGATGAAAGGGTTAACCCCAGATGGACTTTTAACAAACATAACAAGTATACTTGGACATAATGTTGCAAAATAGCCTCTAGATGGCATCCTAAGTACATAGAAATCCATAGCAAAGTATACACTTACAGAAACTAATACATTTGAGTGCCATATGGTAGAGAACAAAACAAGAAAAAGAACATCCTATACTGTAAAACAAACTGAGCGCAGATCTATTTACAGTATCACAAAAATACATCAATGCATAAAAATTTAATTAAAAATTGGACAATAAAGCATTGGATAAACACAGTTATATGACTATTCAACACCTTAAGGATCGAGGCAATTGTACACATTTTGATTAAAACAAAACGTAAGCAAAACCTGCAATTTTATAACATGACAGGAGGCTTCGTATTTGCTTAAGTCTCTCTTTACTAGAACTCCACAGCAGCACAGAAAAACAACCAATCAGAAAAAAGTTAGGTACTATAAAACTCCCCTCCCCATGCATCATTTCCTCTTTCTTTGCTGCTCCGCATCAGTACAGGTCAGAGTACCATTGCCTCCTGCTATTATTAGTGGGTGGCTTTGGGATTTATTTGTTTATTGCAGTAATTTGAATTTATCTATCTGGGAGCTTATAATATTTTCTGTAGCTTTATTCCTACATAGCATGCCTCTCTGTAAGGTGTTCATGTCTTTTCATGGCAGATGCCCTATTAATCATCGGCCTGCTTTCTTATCTATAGCCATCTTTGTAATTGCTTTGTCAGCTATCTATGACTTCTATTCCTTTTATATGTTTGTGCATGGATTTGGGGGGTCTTGGAAGGCTTTTTCACCCTTACTGTACCCGTTTTCCTCCCCCCTCTGCTATCCCCCAGATACTATGTTCCGTGTTTCCTGCTGCCTCTACCCCGCTTGCCGGGCTGTAAAGTTTCCCCCCGGGGTCGGCTGGAGGCTGACTGTCTCTCCCCTCCGACCTCCCGGGCTTTGCCTCCCCTCAGATGTGTATTCTCCGTTTTTTTTGGCTACCTTTGCCCTTAGATGTCGGGCTGTGTGTGTTCCGCCGGGGTCGGCTGGAGGCTGACCGTCAGCATGCCCTGGGCTCCGAGACCGCGGAGTCTCCTCCAACAGTCCCGTGCCTTACCGTGCCGGTCCCCGGGGTACTCGTGATCGAGCACGAGTACCCGACAGCCGGATCTTCTTCCTCACTTGGCCACGTGTCGCGGCCGTCTCCGGACCGCATGTGTCCGACCGGTGGAGGAGGGGGCGCTCTGATCGCGACCCCTCCCCCGGCTGTGCATGCTTCTATGGAGATCTGCTTCGGGTTTGTTAGCCTAATGGAAGTTGGGCTGCTACCTGACTTTGTGTTCTATCCTGCCTGAAAGGCATTAGTTTTTTTTGTTTTTACCTGCAATAAATAAAGCTTAGTAGACTCTCAACTTTACCTTTTAGTAACTAATCTATGTATATATCCTCATGCTTGGCTGTCTAGGTTTACAGCTTAGTCTTTCTATTTTTCTTATAGAGTTTTTCGTTTTTTATGTACTTGCTTTTCCTTTGTGTTTAAAGCTACCAGTTACTTATGTCACCATTTTTACATTAATCATACTTCATACTGTTGGGGCAATTTTCAGGTGCCCGTATCAGGCAGTTATATATTTCCGTGACCCTGCATCGGATTTTACCCAAACAGTCATTACTGCGAGTTCTGCTATCAGGATACATCACAGATTACTGTGCGTTTCAGGTATATTGGAACTGTTATACAGGCTCTGTACAGGGCGTATACAGCGCCAGCTAATTCTAGGATTCATGTGCTTCTCAGTATATATTTTTCTGGCCCAGCTATGAGGCCTCAGATGAGACTACTCTGGTATGGATTCTCTGTCCATGGCATATATGTTACCAGACCTGGCTCTGACTTTAACTGGTATGGGAGACCAGTCTACGCTGATACTATACAATTTTATCAGGTTCTTGGGGTGAGTCATTGAGTTGGCTATTGTTTAGCCCTACTCCTGGAAGAGTCCATGGTTACAATACCCTTCAGGTGGTATGGTGATGGTAATCTATAAAGATGCTAAGAAATTTCAAACGGATCTGTGTGAGCAAGTGCATACCATTTCACAGTTTAAGGAGAGTATCTCTCAGTGTATCTTACATTCATGGACATGATAGTCACTGGAACAACGTCCACTTATACCCACTACAGCGGGAATACCACTGTTTGCCTGCTGGGCATTTAGGGGCTGCCAGTCCCGGTCAGGTTACTCACACGGCATTACGCTGTCTAAAAGGGTTGGTGTCTAAGGGTCCTATGTCACAAGATGCCCTGAGGATCTACAATTTTTAGGGACCTCTACCCGAACTCAGAGGTCCCCGTTGCTCATTCAATACCCACTGTAAAGCGCTACGGAATTGGAAGGCGCTATATAAATACATGTTAATAATAATATTATGGTAATACACAACCCATTGATTGGCCTGCTATGTCTGTGCCCCATTGATTGGCCTGCTATGTCTGTGCCCATAAGAAAGGCCTGCTATGTCTGTGCCCATAAGAACGGCCTGCTCTGTCTGTGCCCATAAGATCGGCCTGCTCTGTCTGTGCCCATAAGAACGGCCTGCTATGTCTGTGCCCATAAGAACGGCCTGCTATGTCTGTGCCCATAAGAACGGCCTGCTATGTCTGTGCCCATAAGAACAGCCTGCTATGTCTGTGCCCCATTGATTGGCCTGCTATGTCTGTGCCCCATTAAATAGCCTGCTATGTTGGTGCCTACTTGAATGGCCTGCTATGTTTGTGACTATTTGCTTGGCTAACCTTTCTGTGTCCATTCGTTTGGCCTGCTGAGCCTGTGCCCTACTGGCGGGCCTACACTATTGGTACCGAACCCCTTTTTGACCGCAGGCCTGGGGTAATATCACTGAGGAAAACCCAGTGCCCACCAGTAACATGGAGATAGGCAGGTGTCCAGACAAACACCATTGCCACCGTGTTCAAGAGGACACCAGTATACGGCCATCTGAATTTGGTGGGAAGGGTGAAGGCCTTACACCTCATGCCTGAAGGGCAAGGTTTCTTATGAAGACCCCGGACACATCCGCGGTTTACTCCAAACCGGCGACGGCACATCTCCAAGGTGAACTTCGCACAGGCAAGGACCGGTACTCAGACTCCTACAGGAGAAAGCAGTGTTTTTTCCTTGTCTTTACCAACTACTCCGTATCTGCCTCCCGGAAGCCTTATAGGTTCAGTTGTTTTTTCCTGCGTTAGGTTAGCTCCTGGCCCGGTCCAGTTGGACTTACTTTTCTTACCTTCCGGCCTGCTGTTTTGCCTTCTATCCGGGATAGAATTGGTGTATTTTCTCTTATCTATGTTAATTGTGGCTTTTTTTGTTTTTTCATGACTTCCTTTTCCTTTTCGCTCGGGTCGTCGTGAGGCCTGACTTGACCTCCTCCGACCTCCCGGGCACTCGTGGATCGCGGAGAACGTCTCCAGCTTTCCTCAGACTACCAACGGTCTACCTGGACCCCGCTCGCGCGCACGGAATCCGGATAGTCGGTTGATAGTTTTCCATCGTTGTTTCCGAAGATTGCCCTCAGCCTTATGCTGACATTAATAATAGGTACGCCCTACAGTTTGGTCACCCTGAATCTCTAGGGACTCTAGTTTGCACCACGGGAGGGTGCGGCCCTCCATCACCTCGATCCGAGTATATTTATTTTCAGGAACAGAGGGCGAACCCTCTCATACAGAACCGGATGCTGATTTGTTACTAGTGGGCGCAGCCCGCACTCGTCCTCAACCAGATACTGGGCTGGATACAGAGGACAGGTTGGGAGGACCCATTCTCATAGAGAGAACCGGTCACAGATGTAGACTCTGCTGTTGGTTACTAACGGGTGCGGCCCGCTCAGACTAGCAGCCGGACGCTCTCACGGTATGCGATCACAGTAGTAGAGAGCGCGGCTCTCTCATACGCTCGACGCTCTACAGTACCGGCCATTTGTTCATCACACAGGTTTGTACCTGTGCAAGACATTGATGACTTCATAGAGGGGCGTCCCTCTTGCATTCAATTAGAGCTGACATCCACGCTACTGACTTCGTTCTAGAGGACTGCCTGGTCATGCAAGAATTACATGTTTAGACTAGATCCCTCTATTCAATCTCCTGTAATGGATCTACTGGATCCGGACCGCTGTAAAACACGCAAGAAATACTCAGTGATATAACGGGGGGAGTCTCCCACTTATTACACACACTCCTGGAGTTGGTACGGCTAACGGATGGCCCTCCGGTATTATGAGAGTGCAGGGTTTTTTGGCATATTCTGCACCATATAATACAGTGATTGCTTTCTGTTTTGGATATCCAGACCATTTCGAACAAACTGCGCAGACAGTTTCTCCCATGTCAGGATGTCAGGTGATACGGAGACATTCATGGAGCAAACGGGCACTGCCTTGCTCGGGTAACAAGATTAGGGACGGCCTAGTACCCGGTCTGAAGGTATAACCGTATGTATGGATCACATGGTAAGACCGGAAACCCCGGTTGTCTTGACTTCCCCGGTCATTATGATCTTGGGAAAAGATGGCAGGACTGCCCCGTCTCCTCGTAGCGCGTACCTGGTGAACATGGTTCGAAGATAGAGGACCCTCCGTCCATGCTCTATTTATCCCTCGCGAGAGCTGTTTTGTTGGTTTCACGCTAACCTATTTTTCAACTACCGTCGAGGAGACTTTATGGAAGTACCTGGTGTGCCCCGACTCCTACACAGAGATCTTTCACTCTTGGACGAGGGCATTTCTGGATGGAAATCTGCGTTCCGGTTTGCTTTTCCCATTCCTTTGAAGATTTCTGGGATTCACTATTCTCAGAGTAGTCGACCACCGTTTCCTCCACACAAGTTCAGTTCGGAACCCTGAATGGACGTCCTTTGGAGTCTTTTCTCTACTGCGTCCGAGGATTACACAGTCCATTTGGAATATTGGTATCACTTAGAATA
This sequence comes from Pelobates fuscus, assembly GCF_036172605.1. Classification (NCBI taxonomy): domain Eukaryota; kingdom Metazoa; phylum Chordata; class Amphibia; order Anura; family Pelobatidae; genus Pelobates; species Pelobates fuscus. Next base: position 85,467,153 of record NC_086324.1, read on the forward strand.
CGGCTGGTTTGGTCACACTCTTGCCTGCATTGTGAATTTTTCCTCGGATGAGGCATCTCACCGGGTAGGACAGGAAGGAACGGAAGATCCTTCCTCGGTTTTCTATTGCGATTTTGGTGGTGGACTTAGGCGCATTCCTTGAGGTTGTAGATCTACCCGCAAGGTCGCATCGCCGAATGACCCTGGCACGATCGGAGGAGCCGCCTTACGGATCGTGAGTTGAGACATGGTGGCAGTTTCTTCTCGCGACCCTAAGTCCTAGATTGACCTTCGATATCATACAACAACAGGAATATGGCTGATAGGTCAGCTTGCCAGCTCATGGACCGACTGCTAGGAAACTGGTCGCAACACCACGTTCAATGGATTTAACAGCGGATGGTGCTTTTTTTCTGTACTTGAGATGCTTCGTTGGCTGACATCTTCTTTGATTCGTCTGCTGTCATTTATCTACATGGAATGTCCAATTAGGATTACTCTGATATATCAGGAAGTATTACTTTACTGAGAGGGTAGTGGATGCATGGAATAGCCTTCCAGCTGAAGTGGTAGAGGTTAACACAGTAAAGGAGTTTAAGCATGCGTGGGATAGGCATAAGGCTATCCTAACTATAAGATAAGGCCAGGGACTAATGAAAGTATTTAGAAAACTGGGCAGACTAGATGGGCCGAATGGTTCTTATCTGCCGTCACATTCTATGTTTCTATGTTTCTATGTTTCCTGGAATAGATACAAGCGACACAAACAGCGTTGGATTGGTGAACTGAGCGTTGAAACAGCAAATACGAAGCCTCCTGTCATGTTATAAAATTGTAGATTTTGCTAGCTTTAGTGTACCTATAATCCTACTTATTAAGGTATTTTTGGTTGCTACATTGGGTACCTATATTCAGAGTACATTTCATTGGATAATCAACCTGTTCGATTCTGTTTTTCTCTCGTTTCAGTTTACAGTCCATCAACACTATTTAGTTTGACGGTTACACTCGGATGGTGGACATCGTTATATTCATCGTATCTAGGACTTTGTTTCTTCCCCATGATGTTCTCTGCCTTTTATTCTGTTTTGTCGCAGCTTGAAAGAGGAAATGATGCATGGGGAGGGGAGTTTTATAGTACCTAACTTTTTTCTGATTGGTTGTTTTTCTGTGCTGCTGTGGAGTTCTAGTAAAGAGAGACTTAAGCAAATACTCGCCTCCTGTCATTAATAAAATTAAGATTATAGGTACACTAAAGCAAGCATAATCTACAATTTGCGCTACATGTTGTTCAACCATAACTTGTGTCTTTCATATTAAGTGAACCCACACTTATTATATATCACTTAATATAACACTTATTATATATCACTTTGTTCAGGAGAAACAGGGCTTTAACTTCATGTCACATATTCATATATCAAACATAATTTAAAGTCAATAAAATCTAAAAAAAAAGTGTGAGAAAGTAAGAAATTATATTTTCCAAGTTCTGCATGATATTTTAACTGTGAGTGTCATAATATTGTTAGATTTTGCTGCTATAAAGGTTGGTTTCCTGAGCCTATGTTGCCTTTAAGACCGTATGGTAGCCCAGGAATGAATAATAACCCTATATAGGCATATAATTTGTAAAAATTGACACAGGGTATTCAATGTTGTATGTTCAGTCTTTTTTAGTAGCCACTTAGTCACAAACCCTGGCCAAAATTATGTTTTTATATATTTTTTGCATTTTTCATAAATAAACTGTCCTTTCACAGATGATGAACTTTTTAATTTTTATTATATATTTTTTCTATTTATTTATATATATTTTTTCTTTTTGTTTCTCTAGTTCTTCAGAATTTTTTCTAGTATTGAGCTGCTATTCTTTTGTATTATGGATTATTTCAGTTATCTTTTATGTAGCATTACACTATAAATAGTGAATCTTGCTTTGCTATATTATATATATGTCCTATTAATCTATGACATATATATCCCTGCTCTCTCTTTTCTTTAATACAGTTGAGCTATTGAATCTCTTCCCTAATGTGTATATATATATATATATATATATATATATATATATATATATACATATATTTTCTTTATTGCATTTAGTGTTTACACACTATTTAACATACATATTCTGTTGTTTTTCTAATCTCTAGATTTGTCTGAGATTTTGTAACCGTGGCTGGTTCCCTTATTTACCACTATAATGTCTTAAAGCATAGAACTTAGTAGGGCTAACCATACAGATATCTTTACAGATTAATCTCATACAGATTTTATATAGTTAGTGTAAGAGATCCTCTATATAAAATATATTAAGAATTGAGAATACAATATAAAATAAGGATTGTCTTGGAAGCAATAAAGTTTTGTCTTTTTCGATATTTATGGTATAAAAATATTAATATAAACATATAAAATCCATATAGCAGCGTTTATAAGATTAAACTAAATGCTTGCAAATATCATTAATAGGTTAACATACCCTTCTGAACATGTCATCATGTCAGCCTCTCTGTCATTTTAAGATGAAGCAGTATCTGTATCCAAGTCTCTCCTCTGTTTCTTAACATTTTAAAAGTACACCTATTTTTACATTAGGTGTCTCCATTTTAGGGTCACTGTAGTTCATATATGAAAAAGTATCACTTCTTTTACTTTATTCATTTTAGGACCTCCCTTAATTTTGCAAACTTACAAGGCCATTACTAAAGGGTGCATACGTCATGGAAATTTTCCTGACTTAGTTCAAGATGGCATCTTAAAGTCTGAACATCCTTATCTACTAAGGTTACCACAGTATATTACGTACTGAAAGAGTCGTAGCATAGCCTTGAAGCTTGTTTATGCATTATTGTTATTGTAATTCGTCTGGGACAAAATGGCGTAAACATAAAATGCACTAAGGTTATTGCTTAAAGAAACATCTATGAAAAACAATATGCTCCATTTCTTTTTTTTTTTCAATTTGACAATTTTTATTTTGTCGGCAAATGCAGTGTATGGGGTACAAAAAGAAAAAGGGGGAGGGGTAAACAGTCAATCCGTAGACAGGTAGAACAAACGACCGCCAACATATTTTCCATTTTGACAATGATTACTTTGCATAGTGTAGGGGGGGGGGTGGGCGGGGGTACAGAAAGAAAATCTGGTTAAGGGATGGGATTTGGGTCGCTTGTACTTGACATTCCATTAGGCATTTGCAATGTTTTACAGACAATTCGTGCATGGTGTCGGCCCCCTATGGGGACGGTGTCCGCCCAGGTGAGGTGTTGAAATCTATATTTGGTGTTTTGCACCATTTGGAGACGTTCATTCTAATACCTTTTGGAAGGAACTTGGCTTCGGGTAGAGCCCGAAGTGGGTGTGGGGGAGGGGGAGGGAGGGTAAACTGGGGTCTTTTTAATAACTTATGTTATTGATCTGCTCTGCTTAACCACTGACTTTTGTCGTTGTCAAGCCGTGCTGTGTAGGCTCACCCCGTGTGTCCCTGCTCACCTTGCAAGTGCTTCGATGTTTGCGTCTCTGTGTTGAGCCCACCAGCCTCTTGTGTGTGGAGCATACTGTGCCTTCTACTTGTCCGTGTGTGTCTGCAACTGGCCTCTGGAGGGTTCTGCCTGACTGTTTATATAGGCCTCCCATTTGGATTTAGCTACTTCTATCGTGTGGTTTGTCTTAATGTGTTTGCTGGCCATGCTTTCATATTCCCAGTTCAGCGAGATTTGGTTCAGTAGGTCTTGTTTAAGTGGTGCATGTGTTTGCTTCCAGTTTCTGGCCACCAGTGTTACTGCCGCTATGAGTATGTGGAATATCAGTTGTCTCTCTGGTTTATTCCAGTGGTTAAGGTGCATGAACAGGATGCCTTGTTCCGGTGTTAAGTGGTATGGTTGGCCTTTTGTGTTTGCCACTATCCCCTCTACCATCAACCAGTAAGGAGTCAGAATTGGGCATGTCCACCAAATATGATACATCGTCCCTCTGTTACCGCAGCCCCTCCAGCAGTCCCCTTGGGCTCCTGGGAACATTTTTGCTAGCTTGTCCAGTACCATGTACCACCTGTATAAGATTTTTCTCATGGTTTCTAAGTATGCTGCACAAGTGGTATGTCCTTTATGTGCCTGAAAGGCTTGATTCCAGTCATGTTTTGTGATGGTGCCACCTATGTTTGACTGCCAGGCCAATTTAAAGTCAGCCTGTTCTTCTGTGTCTACGCATGTTAAGAGGGTGTATATTCGGGATATTGTTTTTTGGGGTATTTTGTCCGCCAGGCAAAGTTGTTCCAGGGTTCTGATGTTTGGTGTGACTGGGTTCGTGGCCCTCAGGTGTGTGGATACGAAGGATTTTAGCTGGAGGTATGGGAATATTTGTTTAGCTGATAAAGAGTGTCTGGCTTGTATTTCAGGGAATGCCAGTATTTTGTCTCCCTCGCATATCTGTTTGAGGTGAGTACATCCTCCCTCTACCCACGGGGTGTGGTCGAAGGTCGGGATGCTCGCTGAGACATTCGCCATAGTCATGTTTCCCAGGGACGTCTCAACTGCTGCTAGTGAGGTTCTAACCCTCTCCCACATCTTGAGCATCACCACCGTGGGTGGTAGCATGTCTGCATATTTGGGGCGTATTGGGCGTGGCATCAGTGGGAGGTGGTGTAGCCCCTGTCTGCAAGCCCAGTGTGCCTCTATATGCACCCACTGTGGGGGATCTTCCACCGAGCTGGCTGCTGCTAAGGCCGCCAACAGTGTGGCTTTATAGTAGTTTTTGATGTTAGGCAGCCCCAGCCCTCCGTCCTTGATCGGCTTTTGCAAAAGTCTGGTGGCTATCCGCACCTTACGGTTTGCCCATACAAACTGAACCAACAGTTTTTGGATATTCGTTAGGTATTGTCTAGGCAGGTGAATGGGGATCGTACGTAGGAGGTACTGGAGTTTGGGAAGTAACGTAATTTTGATAGCCGCCATCCTACCCAGCCATGAAAGATATTTACCCTCCCATGATTGTAGCGTGTTTCTAAATGTCCCAATTAGTTTGGCAAAGTTTAGCTTGAACAGGCGGGGGAGATGGGGGGTATGAGGACTCCAAGGAATGTAATATGGTCTGATCGCCAATCGAACGAGAAAGTTTTACTGAGGTGGGCTAGGTGATTTTGATGGATTTGTATGCCCATTGCTTGGGATTTGGTGATGTTCAATTTATAATATGAGTTGAGGCCGTATTTCTTAATAGTTTCCGTGAGGTTTGGAAGTGAAATTTGGGGCTGGGTCAGTGTCAGCAGGACATCGTCCACAAATAGGTTGATTTTGTATTCCCTGTCACCGATTGGCACTCCATGTATGGAGCGATGCGCTCTGATCATTTCTGCCAGTGGCTCCAGGGCCAGTACATAAAGCAGCGGGGAGAGCGGGCAGCCCTGCCTTGTGCCATTTGTAATGTTAAATGGGTCCGAGGTGAAGCCCGCCGTGACCACCTGCGCCGTCGGCTTGCTGTACAGGGCCCCGACCGCTGAGCGGAAGGTCTCCGGCATCCCGAATTTACGGAGCACCGCTTCTAGAAACCTCCAGCCCAGGCGGTCGAAGGCCTTCTCTGCATCCAGCGAGAGGACCACACATTTAGATTGTTGTTTGTGCACGCTGTAAATAATGTCCAGGACCTTTCTCGTGTTGTCTCCCCCCTGGCGGCCCTTTTCAAACTCTACTTGGTCATTTTTGATCACTTGTGGGAGTATGTCTCCTAGCCTGGTGGCGTATATTTTTGCAAAGAGTTTTGTGTCTGTGTTCAGCAAAGAGATAGGGCGAAAGTTTTGTGGGTGGGTAGGCGGTTTGCCTGGCTTAGGCAGTGTGATAATGTGTGCCTTTAAGGCTTCCTGGGGCAGCATCCGTCTCTCTACCGCTTCGTTGAAGGCATTCGTGAGGTGTGGGACTAGGGTTAGTTGGAAACGCTTGTAGTAATTGTTCGCAAACCCATCTGGGCCTGGGGCTTTGTCTGCTGGCATGGAGGTGATAGCCTTCAATACCTCCGCCTCTGTGATCGGTGCAGATAGGTGCTCTTGTTGAGCGAGTGTGAGTGTTGGCAGGGTAACTTTATCTAAAAAAGTGGAAATCTTGGAGTCTTGTGGTTGGGGCGTGTTAGGGTTGTTTCTTAAGTTGTATAGGCCTTCGTAGTATTTGGCGAACACGTTACTGATGTCCTTTGGTGCTACTATTTTTTGTCCGTTTGGAGATACCATGTATGCTATTTTTTGGGCTGCTAGTTGTGTCTTGAGCCTTAGGGCCAGCAGTTTACTTGCTTTGTTGCCCTGCATGTAGCTTTGCGCTTTAAGTTTTTTCAAGTGGTATCCCACCTGGTCTAGGGATATTTGATGTATGCGCCTTGTGAGTTGTGTGATTTGGTCCCGCAGTTCTCGTGTGGGTGTAAGTTGGTTTTGTGTCGTGGCTCTCTGGAGGTCTGTTTGGTATGTTAGGAGTTGGGATCGAGATTGTTTTTTGAGATACGAAGCACGCCTTATCAGGTGTCCTCTAATCACGGATTTGTGAGCTTGCCATAGTGTGTTGCGTGTGGGGTCTGTGGTATCGTTGTCATGGAAGTAGTGTATGAGTTCCTTATTCAGTTCTTCGGTGAATTTGTTGTCTGCCAGTAGGGCAGTGTTAAGGCACCACGGGCTCCTGTGTGTTGGGTCGTATAGGTTTTTGAGTGTCAGCTCAACTGGGGCGTGATCAGACCACACGATCTGGCCTATTGTGCATTGGGCTACCTGATTCATCCCTGCTCCATGTATGAGGTATCCGTCGATGCGGGAGTAGGTGTTGTTGTAGGCTATCTTTACATAAATCTACACGTCTAACACCAATACCGCCATATTAAAGACATAAGCAAGACGAAGGCAATTATATCACAGTTGTCATACAAGCCTGAACTTAGTAGCAGGGTTTTTCACTCCCCGGCCGGTCTGCACAGCGCCGTCACCTGGGGAGCAGCCTAGCGTTTGGCCTTCCTCCATGATGGAGGGAGTCTCTGAGTCTCTTTTTTCTTGTTTAGGATTTCAATTCCCCAGCTGCTGAGGGTTTTCTCTCCTTCTTCCGGCGTCGATAGGATGGTTGTTTTCCCGTTCCTCTGCACCACTAGCTTCACCGAGTAACCCCATCTGTAGGGGAGGTGGTGTTGGCGAAGTTGCGCGGTAACCTCTGCAAAATCTTTTCGGCGTCGAAGAGTGTATGCGGAGATGTCAGCATAGATCGAGATATCGTGGTACATTGTCGGCAGGTCTGTCTTGCTCCTGGTTCTGTTCGCTCTCAGGATGTCTTCCTTTATGTGGAAGTAATGCAATCTCAGTATAACATCTCTGGGCGTCTCTTGTGGCAGGAAGGAGGGTTTCGGCACTCTGTGGGCCCTGTCCATCAGGAACATGTCTTGGGGCACCGCCGGGGTCAGGGCTTTAAACAGGCCCACCAGGTATGCCATAAGATCTGTCTGACTCACAGTTTCAGCAATGCCTCTGATGCGTAGGTTATTCCTCCTGCCCCTGTCTTCCATATCTGCCAGTTTCCCTTCCTGTGTTTCCAGTTTGGTCGTAAGGCAGTCTATTTTTGCCGCCATCGCGTTGTGTGCTTCCTCGTATTCCGCCATTTTGTCCTCTAGCGCGGACGTTCTATCTCCCAGCTCAGTAACGTCGGTGCGCAGAGTCTGCAATGCACTTTGGAGTGTGTGCTGCAGCTTGTCTGACATGGCGTCCAGCATTGTCTGCAGGATCCCCTGTGTGACAGGTAAGTCGGCTGCCGCCGTTGTTTGGGGCGAGTTTTGCCACCGCCATCTTGTGTTTCTCCGTGCGGTAAAGGGCCTCGCGCCTGACTTGTTTTGACGCCGAAGAAGTTGCTTTTTTCGCCTCTCTCTGCCTGGCGCCTCTGCTTAGTTTGGGACATGTTGTAGCTTCGTGTTTCCCCGGTATTTGGTCACCGTTTGTGGGTATTGTAGGCCTTAGCAGCGCGGAGCTCCGGCTACATGTGACCGCTCGCTCCGGAGTCCAGGACACGCCCCCAATATGCTCCATTTCTAACACCTTGTCAGTTTGCAATATCTCTTAAAGACAAAGTACACAGTTTAAGAAATACAACATTTCATTCGAAAACTTGTAGTATTTGCATTTGCCCATAGCAATTTCTTTCTCTGTGGATCTATTTGTAATTCATCTACTATGAGCCCTAATAGCTGTATGCTTTTCCCGCTTTAAATTAAATTTTGCAATATGTTATGTATAAATTTCCGAATTTTCCCTTGGTATTTGAAATGTTTTTAAATGTATGCATGTTCTTTTTCTTTTTTCTTCACTCAGAATGTGTTGGGATTTGATTAGTCACAGTTATATTGCTTGGACGATATTTCTTCACTCATTATAGATGTTTTATTCACTTTTATTCACACTACTGACTATGTACATTCTCTACTGAGGACATATGTAATTTTTCTGTTATCTTTTGCCTCCATGATACAATCACGTCTTGCATACAACACGGAATGAATACCGATCCTGTAATCTTATCTGTTTATTGGTGTCCTAGCAATGGGTCACACGTCACTACGTTCTCACTGCGGCATGTCACGTGATCGCGGGTTTCACTCTTCCGGGTAGACACAAAGGGAATCAGGGGTTTCTTCACTATTGGTGAGTACACGTTTATTTTTCATATATATATATATATATATATATATATATATATATATATATATATATAAAACACTTGTTTATGGGTACATTGACCTTGAGAAAGACGAACAAAACTTTGGATATTTTTTCGATGTAATACCTATAGGAATACATTTTATTTTTTCCACTTTCAAGCCCTAAGAGTGCATCTCTTCATTTATGTGTGTATATATATATATATATATATATATATATATATATATAGTTATTATTATTATTATTATTATTATTTCGATATATATATATATATATATATATATATATATATAGTTTCATAAGTGTATTTTAATAACAATATTATATATATATATATATATATATATATATATTAATTAATATATATTTCTATCAAAATACTTAGTACCGTATATACTCGAGTATAAGCCGACCCGAATATAAGCCGAGGCCCCTAATTTTTCCCCAAAAAACTGGGAAAACTTATTGACTCGAGTATAAGACTAGGGTGGGAAATGCAGCAGCTACTGGTAAATTTCTAAATAAAATTAGATCCTAAAAAAAATATATTAATTGAATATTTATTTACAGTGTGTGTATAATGAATGCAGTGTGTGCGTATGAGTGCAGCGTGTGTGTGTATGAGTGCAGCGTGTGTGTATGAGTGCAGTGTCTGTATGAGTGCAGCGTGTGTATGAGTGCAGTGTGTGTGTGTATGAATGCAGTGTGTGTGTGTATGAGTGCAGTGTGTGTGTGAGTGCAGTGTGTGTGTATGAGTGCAGTGTGTGTATGAATGCAGTGTGTGTATGAATGCAGTGTATGAATGCAGTGTGTGCAGGGCCGGTGCAAGGATATTTGCCCCCCCATATGTCCTGACCTCCCCTCCTCCTCCCTCAGTGGTCCTTACCTCCCCACCCCCGTGTTCCTTCACCCCCCTCCCCCAGTGGTCCTGACTCACCCCTCCCCTAGTGGTCCTTACTTCCCCCTCCCCTCCCCTAGTGGTCCTTACTTCCCCCTCCCCTCCCCTAGTGGTCATTATCCCCCCCTCCCTCCCCTAGTGGTCCTTATCCCCCCCCTCCCTCCCATAGTGGTCCTTATCCCCCTCCCTCCCATAGTGGTCCTTATCCCCCCCCTCCCTTCCTCCCATAGTGGTCCTTATCCCCCCCTCCCTCCCATAGTGTTCCTTTTCTCCCCCCCTCCCTCCCATAGTGGTCCTTATCCCACCCCCCTGCCTCCGATAGTGGTCCTTATCCCCCCCCTCCCTTCCATAGTGGTATAGTGGTCCTTATCCCCCCCCTCCCTCCCATAGTGGTCCTTATCCCCCCCCTCCCTCCCATAGTGGTCCTTATCCCCCCCCCTTCCCTCCCATAGTGGTCCTTATCCCCCCCCTCCCTCCCATAGTGGTCCTTATCCCCCCCCCTCCCTCCCATAGTGGTCCTTATCCCCCCCTCCCTCCCATAGTGGTCCTTATCCCCCCCTCCCTCCCATAGCGGTCCTTATACCCCCCTCCCTCCCATAGTGGTCCTTATCCCACCCCCTCCCTCCAATAGTGGTCCTTATCCCCCCCCCTCCCTCCCATAGCGGTCCTTATACCCCCCTCCCTCCCATAGTGGTCCTTATCCCACCCCCTCCCTCCCATAGTGGTCCTTATACCCCCCCCCCCTCCCACAGTGGTCCTTATACCCCCTTTTTTTTATTATTTTTTTTATTATTATTTTTTTATTTTATTATTATTTCTTATTTTATTTTTTTTTCGTCCCCCCTCCCTGCTTGATACATGGCAGGGAGGGGGGCTCTCCTTCCCTGGTGGTCCAGTGGCAGTTCAGTGGGGGGGAGAGGGGGGCTGGCAGAGCTGTACTTACCTGTTCTGCAGCTCCTGTCAGCTCTCTCCTCCTCTGCGCCGTCCGTGCAGCTCCCTCTGTCAGCTCACACTGTAAGTCTCGCGAGAGCCGCGGCTCTCGCGAGATTTACACTGGGAGCTGACCGAGGTGCTGAACGGACGGCGCGGAGGAGGAGAGAGCTGACAGGAGCTGCAGAACAGGTAAGTACAGCTCTGCCAGCCCCCCTCTCCCCCGGTCTGTATTATGGCAATGCAAATTGCCATAATACAGACCTTGACTCGAGTATAAGCCGAGTTGGGGTTTTTCAGCCCAAAAAATGGGCTGAAAAACTCGGCTTATACTCGAGTATATACGGTATTTACTTATAAAGTATAATACTTTAGTATTTAGTTTATAATTTTTACTGTTTAGTATTAAGTATTAAAACAGTTTTTTCTACAAACAGGCTTGCAATGAAGATTGAGCCCAATATCTTACGGGAAGCCAATGCAGGGACTTACAGAAAGGTGAGGCATGGGAGGTGCATGCGGACAGGAAGATGAGCCTCGCTGCCGCATTCATTATGGACTGTAACGGTGCAAGTTTGGAGCACATAAGACCACTGAGAAGCGGTTTACAGTAGTCAAGGCGAGAAAGGACAGTGGAATGGACCAGCACCGTTGTCGCATCTGGCGTTAAGTAGGGTCGGATGCGTGCAATGTTGACAGCTCCAAGTCACCAAGAGTGTCACTTGAACAATTCTGTTAAATTTTTTGAGTGATAAGTCGATAAAGTAGGTTAATATTGTGATTTTGCCTGGAGTTCGCTCTCAGTGCGACCGCTCGGCGTAACTACCAGGCTCCGCCCACTCAAAATACTTTTAGAATTAAATTATATATATGTATATATATTAATTATTATTTAATTAATTAATTTATTATTTTAATGTTATTAAAATATATATACAATATATATGATTACTGTATATATATATATATATATATATATATATATATATATATATATATATATTTGTGCTCGGAATTCATCTAATACGTAATGGAATATAGAAGGAGAAGCAAAGTTGGTTGAGGTGTGCCGAAACCAATGTATGAGTAGGCCTGTAAAAGAGGGCCCACAGAGGTGAATTGTTAATATAGATGGGTGTAGGTGGGTGGGGACAAACAGCTTGCACGACAAAGGTAAGTAGAGGGGTAGGGTTTATATAGGATCATAACTCCTTCCACAAATTCAGGCCAAACAGCCTTCCAACTTGTGCTCGGAATTTATCTAATATGTAATGGAATGTAGAAGGAGAAGCAAAGTTGGTTGAGGTGTGCCGAAACCAACGTACAAGTAGGCCTGTAAAAGAGGGCAAAAAGAGGATTCAAAGAAAACACACTTTATGCAAGTTTATACAGCGTGGGTACTGAAAGCTTGTAAGGAGCTTTTACTCTGATTGAGGTATATATGTAACTGCACTGAGGATTAGCCGTGGCCCCATCACTTAGTGATGTAGACTGGGGTGTAAGTGCTTGAAGCTGCTGATGCAGTGCTTTGCGACAGAAAGACCAGCAAAGGAAGCCACGATGTAGCTCCACCTTAATGGAAGGTTTAGACATGAAGTAGCGGATTAGGACTGTTAGTGTGTGGTTGACCTTGGAGACATAATGCAGAGTGACAGCATAGGAGGTTTAAGTAAGATGCTTGATTTGTAGGTTTGGAGAAAGAGGCAAATAAAAAATCATATTGTAACAGCAAAAGTCTTGATTCAAGCAAACTCTAATTGTGACATGCACAATATACAAGGCCCTGGCGTGAGTGATAGAGAAGTCGTGAAACTGCGTGAAGCGTGCGCACCTGTACGTGGTGTAATTGTGTGCTTAGTCCAAGATTAGCTCACGGAATGGTGGTATCCTGGATGGTATGTAGTGGATCGTAGGGAGTGCCTGAAAGAAGACCTTAAATTGAGAGCGTGCAAAAGTGTCAGTGGTTGTGTAGTGAACACCAGGAATGAAAATGTAGACTAGAAAGAACTGAGGGGTTGCTACCTGCCAATTCAGCCTGCGAATCAGCCACAGTGGCGGCGAGTATGACCGCCCTTGCTAATGAAATCGCAGGCTGCGGACTTGTCAGAGCAGCATTCAACTGCCCTGCTGGTCCAAAGATGACCCCATGTGAAGGACGCCACCATGAAGGGGTAGATCTCCAACAAAGGAGAGGTCTCTCCAAAGGCCGGCAAGGCATTCGTCTCAGTGGGCCAGTATCCCTAATGAGTGATTGCCGAAAAATGGCTGCAAACCTTGTGTGTGCTGCTGTGTCTGTGTGAATTGAAAGTTAGTGTTTTGAAAGTGGGGGAATGAACGAAGAGATCCCAATCCATGCGGCCGAAAAACGACTCCAATCATATAAAACTGCCCTGGCTGGATCGCCCAAATGGTTGGGCAGGGGTAGGAACCTCGTGGAGCAAATTTAAGTGGCCCAGGGACAAGAGACCAACCCTGTGGAATGATACGCACAACAAGGTAGAGGGACCTAAACCAGGACCGAAGCCCCCTCCTATTTTGCGCAAAACTCAGCAGGAGCAGGACAAATCCATTCCTAATGCGGGACAGATCGTCTGATAGACTGGCTTGGAAAGTAGTGGAGTCCAAGACTATGCCCCAGAAAGTGAGCCTGGAAGAGGGACCGACTGTACCCTGGTGACAGAGGGACCCCGAGTGTCATGAAAAAAGGTGGGGGGTCTGTGGGGATGTGAACACAGGTGTTCATGAACCCATTAAATCAACAAAAAATTCTTCCAGATAGTGGATGACTGATGGACACCTGAATACATTTAGAAGCGGCCAGCAGAGGGTTTCTGCAGAGGGCGGTGTGGAAGAGGTCTATGATCAAACATATTTTGTATTGTGAATGGCTACCCCAATGGGAGTGGTACACCAAGATGAGAAACGTGAAGACCGGAAAGGGCCGATCGTGAAACCAGCGTGTGATTGCTGTGAACAGAAGGTGGTCCACCGTAAGTGGGTCAATAGATGTAGATAGTAGGTTAGGGCATACGAGTGTACCTGTGGGGTTGGTGATAAGGCCCGTGTGAAACCCCTGTGAGAAACCCAGCTTTAAAATCTACCATATGCCTAGCTGGGTGTAAATGCAGATAGTATTCCAGTATGTCAATGTTGACCTTCATTAGGCGTATCTTAGGTAACATTCAGGCTGTATATGTGGACTAGGTGTGGGTTCTGGAGCAGATGAAGCAGCTGTGTGGTGCCCTGCATGTAGTGAAAATAGCGTACCCCAGCATTAAAGTCATAGCGCGCCCGAGCCTTGCCCGGAAATGAAATGGTCAGCCCCGCTTGTCCTTCTGCCCGCCTCCCATTCTAGTGCATGGGATGAAGGAGTGGTGAGAGGTACTAAACAATTACATTTGTGACAGACCAAAGAAGCCTGGATAAGATAAATGCACGGTGATAGGTACCAGGTTCTTTGGTGTGTGCCGAAAGAGGGAAAAGACTTGCGTGGGCCTAACGAGGCAATGCGTAATATTAGGAATGTAGTATGAAAGGTAGTATTTCTTTGACCCTTGTATATTAGAAATTTGACGTATGTAATTGCCCAACTGTGAGGCCGAAATTTACTTATGTAACTGCCTAAATGAGGGTCCGGAATTGCCATAGAGGGCCATCTGTAAAATGTGTAGAGGTATTGTAGTGGAAAGAAGAGTGCTTAATGTTAGTCCTGAGCTGGATGGCGAAATAGGCTGTATGAGGGTTATAGATGTATGGAATGAACAAAGAAGGGGTGAGGGATTCCATCGGCTACTGGCGTGCTGTGTATTTCGTCCAACTGTAGACCGATTATCAGAATGGATTATTGTGACATTCTGAAAAGAAATAATGATTTGGATAAGTAAGGTGTCATAGAGGTGCGGATGAGACCTTCGGAGAACTGGCCTGTTAGCTACTGCTGAAGCTAAAAATTTACCTAGAACCGAGTGACAGGTGAGGCACTGCTAGTGCCAAGTGGCGGAGAGAGGCTCTACCTATGATTTTGGCCGAGGGAATTTTGTGGCCACTTGAACGAGGTGGCAGGATGTTGGCCTCTCGGTGACCGTAAGAGATTCAAAACGTGTGGCCGTGACTTGGGAAGCCCTAGCTGTAGCCCTAAAGAAGGGTGAGCGAGGTAGCTAACTATGATTTGGTCGTGGGGCTGAACCTCCGTGTATGAGGTGGGGGTGTAGACCTCGCGGGACCATAGTACTACTTAGGGTAGCTAAGCCTAACCCTCAATGCCAGTTCACTAGCCTAATGGGGCTTGTCTCTTTGAATGGTGTAATTGAACGTATGTATATACTTATCCTTGAGTATTGTCCTTTTTCTTTGGTCAATGCGCAGGATTTCGATATATACTTGCTTTCTGCAGGGAACGGGTCCGGTGAAGATATCCTAAGGGAAATGTAGATGCTAGAGGGCCTGAGTCGTGCCTATGGCATGCCAAATGTAAAAAAGTCAAACAAATGGGTAAAGTATAAAAATGAAATGTGACGTAGGAACCCATGTACGATGAGCGAACGGTTCTGATCTTGATAAAGACCTGAATAGGTCGAAACGTTAATCTCTTGAATTTTGACATTATTGACACAGTAAATAGAACAACACTAAAATCCAGGTGTGCGCCTATATTTTTCATTCTTAGATATTTTCGCTTGCTGAGTTTCACCCTGGTATGTATAATGCATTTTTTACTTTTTAAGGAAGAGTGCCAAAGCTATCTTTATCTTTATTTATATATATGTATTTCCATAGTAAGCATATTTTAATATATATATATATATATATATATATATATATATATATATATATATATGTATATATATATTTATATATATATATGTATATAAATAGATAGATATATGAAGAAATAAGAGATGCACTCTCAGGTCTTTACGAAAAATCTGTTTGTATTTATTCAGTAAAAAAGTTACATCATCTGACCTGGCCAGATGATGTAACTTTTTTACTGAATAAATACAAACGGATTTTTCGTAAAGACCTGAGAGTGCATCTCTTATTTCTTCATATATTCCATAACGTAGGATTGCACCAAGGCATTAAGACATCTACTTAATGGGAGATAGGGTGGGTGCCAAGCTATCTATTTTTGGATATATATATATATATATATATATATATATATATATATATATTATCAATGTCATAATACACTTATATATATATAGTAATCTCTTGCAACTGTCATTCGTTTCTCAAAGGAGGCTCTCCCGAAAGCTTGTCATTAAAAAAATTCTGTTAGTCCAATAAAAAAGGTTTTACAAGATACGAATTGTATCTGGTTTTTACATCTACATCACTGGACTAATACGGCTACAATCTGTCTCTATCTCTCTCTCTCTCTCTCTCTCCCTTCCTGGGTGGTATGTTTATTCCTCATTCTCTGGTCCTCTACCAGAGGCCTGGGAGTTTGAGGGTTCTGCGCAGTACTCTTCTGGACAGCGATCTCAGATGTCCCACCTGGAATCTGTTGAAGCCACTCCCTCAACTTGGGAGTCACAACCCCGAGTGCTCCCATCACAACTGGGACTACTACTGCCTTCACTTTCCACATCCTTTCTAGTTCTGCAGTCCTTGGTATTTGTCTACCTTCTCATGTTCCTTCTTCCTGATGTTATAGTCACTGGGTATTGCCACATCCACCATGCAGTCTTTCGTTCCTTGTCTACCACCATGATGTCTGGTTGGTTGGCCAGCACTTGCTTGTCTGTCTGGATCTTGAAGTCCCACAGGATCTTAGTTCTGTCATTCTTAACTACCCCTGGTGGTATCTCCCATCTGGACTTAGGCAGGTCCAATCCATATTTTGTGCAGATGTTTCGGAACACAATGCCAGCAACTTGGTTGTGTCTCTCCATGTATGCTGTTCCTGCTAACATCTTGCATCCAACTACTAGGTGCTGGACTGTCTCAGAGGCTTCTTTGTACAGTCTGCACCTTGGGTCTTGCCTTGTTAGTAATCTCCACCTTCTATTAATCTGGTGCTGAATGCCTGCTCCTGTGCTGCTAGGATTATTGCCTCAGTGCTGTCTTTCAGTCCTGCCTTTTCCAACCACTGGTAGGATTTTGTCATGTGTGCCACATCCACTATCTGCCGGTGGTACACCCCATGGAGAGGTTTGTCTTGCCAAGGAACTTCCTCTTTTTCTGCATCCTCGATCTGTGGAGATTTCAGGCATTCACTTAGCAGGGGAAAATTGATATAGGCTTGCACTCACAGTACAAATTGATATAGGATTGCACTTAAAGGCTAGTAATATAAAATGTCTTCCTTTATTGAAAAGTCATTAAAATGTTCAGATCGATGTTTCAGTCCAGATCTGGGACTTTCCTCAGGATCATAAATGTATATTTATTTTTTGCTCTGATTGCTTCTATAATATATATTTTTTTTATTTTATTTCACCATTAGGGGCTGTCAGGCAGTCCCCCTGCAGGCACATGGCCCCAAGCGGCCTACATTTCTGTGGGAGGGAGGCACTGCCTGGGCTGTCAGGCAGTCCCCCAGAAGTGGATCATGGCAGAGGTAAGTACATCTTGGGGGCTGGGTCTCAAAGCCGTTACAGCGTTCCATGCCGTTAAGGCGTTCCATGCCGTCGCAACGGCTTTAAAGTCCATTTAAAGCAGGACGGCATGCAACACCATATCAGCGTTAAGGGGTTAATACAAAAGGGGAATAATAGTGCTGCACAGAGTTAAAGGCCCTATGACTGCTTAAATATACGGCCTAATATGTAATGAAAACAGGCTAATATACTCAGCAGTGATAAAAGATACAAATATGTAAAGAATAAACAATGTACAAGTGCGGTGTCATTTACACCCTTTTTCATAAGAATGGGATTAATTAATATTTTTTGCTTAATACCCTCACATTAAAGGGACCTGAATAACTTTAGCTTAATGAAGCAGTTTTGGTGTATAGAACATGCCCCATGCAGCCTAACTGCTCAATCCTCTGCCATTTAGGAGTTAAATCCCTTTGTTTATGAACCCTAGTCACACCTCCCTGCATGTGACTTGCACAGCTTTCCATAAACACTTCCTGTAAAGAAAGCCCTATTTAGGCTTTCTTTATTGCAAGTTCTGTTTAATTAAGATTTTCTTAGCCCCTACTATGTTAATAGCTTGCTAGACCCTGCAAGAGCCTCCTGTATGTGATTAAAGTTCCATTTAGAGATTGAGATACAATTATTTAAGGTAAATTACATCTGTTTGAAAGTGAAACCAGTTTTTCTTTTCATGCAGGCTTTGTCAATCATAGCCAGTGGAGGTGTGGCTAGGGCTGCATAAACAGAAAAAAAGTGATTTAACTCCTAAATGGCAGTGAATTGAACAGTGAAATTGTAAGTGAATGATCTATAGACTAAAACTGCTGTATTTAGCTAAAGTAATTTAGGTGACTATAGTGTTCCTTTAACTATGTTTAAGGTTCCGATCCAATATATCTCACAATATAATAGTGTCTTCTTGCGATCACCATCTCTCTTCAACATGGGGGTTATTGTTAATTATGGTGAACTTGGGGCTGGGTAGCTAATTTCAGAAAGTGTTTCAGAACTGGCAAATGAGCTTTCCCATGCTGGTATTCTTTTCCTGAGGGGCAAATCAAGCTGATCCACATATGCCAAGCCTCAAAAGCAGCACAGTTTTTAAACAATGTAATCAGTGGTACATGTGATTCTGTGTTAGTAGTGTATTTTTTTGGGTGTAGAAAGTTAGTTTTTTTTCAGGCACCATGTCTTTACAGGTGACACACCACAGACATCTGTGTTCTGAAATTGTGACTTAATCTCATAGAAATGCTATGGATTGGAGGACACAAGAACATCATTCAGGTTCCTTCCTCTCCTGTTGGTTATTGAAACAGCCTGGTAAGGACGTATCGTTCTGAAGGTTGAGCCAGTTGTTACATATGATATGCTGGAAGCTCACTCACTCAATAAAGCTCTAATGAAAATTTGAAATGCACCGAAGGATGAAATGGAATACAAGCCGGATGTAGACCAGTTACACAGAGAAAACTCATGGCGGTAATAAAAACAACTATGAGCAGTGATGGGGAGGCAAAACAGATTTCACCTATTGGCGGATTTGAAGAAAATTCCCATGAACACACCGGAGGCAAACAGAAATATTCCTATTTAAGAATAGGGTGTAAAGGGATGGGAAGGACATTTTATTGTTATCTGTTTAATGATTGTAATTGTACAAAAGGTGGTCCCTGAGGAAGATTCTATAGAAACGAAACGCGTAGGACCAGTGATATACCACTGTTTTTACCATACCTTTATATGATCGGATTTTGTATTAAATAAACCATTTTATACTTACCTACCTGATTCCCGACTTTGATCCAGAGGGCGATAAGCTGATGGAGGTCCCAGACCTCTCCTAGGGGGGAAGGCAACTTTAAGGCGTTTTTTTCATCTGGAGTTTGTGAGTTCCATACAGAGTGTGGGTACTGCTAATATTCCCCCACAGTGTTCCACTATTATCTGTTTTTTTATTTTAAATAATCAGCTGTATTCCAAGTTTCTGTATATATCTTGTCTATGTAACAAAAGTAAGCAATTATAGAATCCTCATAGTGTGCCAATATGTGATGTATTTCATATATATACACGTCACCACTTGCATACATGGGGGCCACAACTGCCCCCATTTATGAGCCAGATTCTTGCTTGTACCATACATGTTCAAACCTAAAGTAGTTCTTTTTCACTGTTAATTCCAGCAGTTCCATGACAAACCCGACCAATGGCCCTTGGTAAGCATGAGATTGAGTGTTGCTTGCACTCCTGCCTCATATGGGATGACAATATAAAGGTTTTTGATGTCACATGATGTCACAACAGCAATACTGAATCCCCTGGTAATGTAATGTCACATAACTTTTTAATCAAGGAAGAAGTATCCTTTATGCATTTGCACAATTCCCCTTCTGGTTCCTTGCATAGAAAGTCTAGCCATGTAGCAATAGGTTCAATACTGCCCTCATTTGCTTCCGTATGAATTTTTGTCATACATGTAACTATGTAATAGAGTACCAGAGTTTGCTTGGTTGTTGCTTTGAGATATTGGAATAGTTCTTAACTGTTAAAATTGGGTTTGATGCTTCAATGCAGAGTTACTTCAAACACTTTCTTTACATCTGTTTTTGGGTCATTAGGAATATGCTGTTAAGTGGAGACATAGTCTGGTTGAGGAAGCACTTTTTCTTGTAGTTGGCATAGTTCTGTATTATTATCCTTCCACCCTTGTCCGCACTGTGCATTATCAACATTTGGTCTGATGCCAATGATTTGATGACTGCATATTCTGCTTTATATATATATAGGAGCATATTGGATGTCCCTGTTTCAGCAGTGGAGCAAATTCATTCTGTACTGAGCGCATACATTCTTTAATGCTGGTATGGTTTGGCAGGGTGTCAAACATGCTTTTTGGACTGAAATTAGTACTTGCAGGGGAGACAGTGTTATAATTCATTGAGTCACATTGATACACCAAAGCAGTGGAGATCCATTTCCCATTTGAGAGGATGCAGCTATACAGAGGGTACTAATGAGAGTACTTTGCTTTTCATTTGTGTTTCTTCAAGTCTTATTACTCGGTCGGACAAATGAAATCTGAGGATCGCTTCCGCAGATGCAGAGGCCTGCCTCTTGACCCTGAAAACTCTGCCATAATGTGCTTACCATGTGATGTACTGCCTTTGATGAACAGGATACTGCTTGGAAACAGGTGTTGATGCCTGTTCAGGTGGGTGCTCCTGTGCCTAAAAAATCGCTGTCAGTTGACTGAATATCTGGTCTCTGCGTAGCTGGTTCAATGTCAGATGCTAATTTGCCTGAAGTACAAGGGTTTCCGTATTCTCTTGCATCTCCTTGGGATTTCCCTGATCAGCCAATTGTAAACCATGTGTTCTCTATTGTCCTCCTTGACCTTCTTCTTTAACTTAAAAAATAAAGTTTAAAAAGCAGGTTTTTTTCTGTTTTGTTAATTTTTTTCTCATGTGTGCTGCTGCTGTTATTTTATGGTGTGTCCCTTAATTTTATTAAAGGACACGGAGGCTCATATTATGCTTATCTCTTTCTTTAATATACCTCAGCAGCAAAGAAAAAAGTTTTAAAACATTAAAAGAATCAACTAGGATAGGTACTAGGGGTTAACCTAGTATGCTATCCTTAGCCAATAGGAACAGTCCATGTATCCATGTCCACCCATGTGACCTCTCTTCTTCCTCTTTCTTTGCTGCTGCCTCAGCTAAGTATCACCTAATTTTAGCTCTCTGTATTTGAGTTAAATTATTGTTGATTTTGGTTGTAATAGATTGATTTGTGTTTGTATTATTGTTTTACATTAATATTGTACATAATTTGCTGATTTCAGGGAGGTAGAAAGAGTGTTTTAGTGTCCCTTTATAGGGATTTCTATAGGTAGAGGAGGGGCAGCCCTGGTGTTTACTGGGGCTTATGCCCCTAACTTCGTACTGTGGACCGGGCTTTTTCCTCCGGTCCAAGAAACACTCTCCCCCCTCCCCTATCCCGCTGGGTAGTTTATTACCCGCAATCTGTCAAGTTTTATTTCCCTCATAGCTTCCGCGGCGGCCGGCTTCAGTGCGGACATTTCACTGAGCCTCCCGCGCATGCGCATTCGCGGTCGCATAGCGCGGCTGCCATTTTCCCCTCTAACGGCAGAAATTTACCGCACTTTTCTCCCGACGCTCCCAACTCACTGGGCGGGAGCGCGAGGAAGGGGTAGTGGCTAATAACTGTCAGCCAGCCTAGTGTCCCTTTGCAGCCATTTCGGAGGGAACACTAGGTAAGCTGACAGCTTGTTTGTGCCTTGCCCTATCTCCTCAATTTTAGTTACCTTTTAAGGTAAATTCTTCCCTGTGTCCTTGATTACTAATATTAAAGGGCCAGTATTGTACTGCATCACAGCAGTTATAATTAAATTGTTTTTTCCGAGGGCCAATATTACTGTGCAAAATTAGTGACTTTTGGAGCAGACTTAATTATATATATATAATGCAGCAGCCTAAGGAACAAGAATGGTATTGAGCGAGCCAGAAGAGATGGGCTCATTGGAATCGGAGAACTCTTCTCCAGAGCACAGTTTAACTGGCAAAACAGCCAACAAAGGCCAAAAGCCAGCGGATGATTCAATTATTTTAGATCCGCAAGGGGAACCCCTATTTAATCCTGATGACCTTCAGCACCCGAGGTCGACAGAATGGTTTCCTGCTGACCATGTGGCCCAATATATAGCGGCCAGAATTAGGAAACCCCTGGACAAAGGTACCAGGAATAAGTTGAGGGCAGAATGCCCACGCCCGACAGTCCCGGATATGGCTTGCGCCACACCGGAATTGGACCCCAAAATTGCCCAGTTTCTGGGTAAATCGGGCTGGAAAGCCAAGAAAGGGCTGGATTATTCTCTGCGCCATTGCCAGGACAAGGTACTGGATTCTTTAGGCCCCAGTGCAAAAATATTCGACATGGTCGAAGCGGCACTTTCAGGGGACACACCAGTGGACCTTTTGGCCATCAGAGAGTGGGCACAACGCTCTATATGCCTGATTGGCAATTCCAATGCGGCACTTGGTACAGAAAGGCGCAAAGCGGTTCTTATGAAAATCGACCCTAAGCTGGTCAACATGGCATTGTCTGAACCTGGACCGCAGGCAAAAGGTCTCCTTTTTGGAGACAATTTTGTCAAAGAATTAGGCAATTACGTTAATACATTCACAGCCCTGGACAAAGCACAAACAAACTTAAAGCGTGTGTTCGCCCCAAAGGTTTTTGGGGGGGCTGGCAGACAACGGGGCCGTCTGTCCAGCCGTTCATCTAGGAGCTCCTACCGGGGCTACCGAGGCTCCTCTTCACCAAGATTCCCACAAGTGGAAACCAGAAACCCCTCACCCTTCTTCCCGGTCAGGGGCAGGGCATGGCAACCCAGAGGACGCAGAGGCGCCACTTACGGCCGACGGCCTTATGGTGAGTACCTTTCAGAATTCCCATTCTTGTACACCATATGTGGGGGGGCAGACTATCCCAGTTCATCGAGGCATGGCACAGACTAACGTCCGATGCCTGGGTCCTCAACACAGTGGGGGGTACCACATAGAATTTGTTCAAACCCCAGTCCAAACTTCGGTCCCTCGGCCAATAGTGTTTACCCCACAAGACAGGGAACTCGTGTCAAAGGAAATAGAATTATTAAAGGAGAAAGGTGCGATCTATCAAGTCGCGCCTCACTCTACAGGTTTCTTGAGCAACCTATTTCTTATCCCCAAAAAGGGCGGAGGTATGAGACCAGTGATAAACTTACGCCCACTCAACGCATATGTGCGGTATCGCCATTTCAAAATGGAAGGGATTCATTGCTTGCGAGACCTCCTCAGGTTGGGAGACTGGATGGTCAAACTAGACCTACAGGATGCCTACCTCGCCATCCCCATAGCGGAAGAATGCCACCACTTCCTGCAGTTCCAATGGAAGGCTCAAATGTGGAGGTTTCGCTGCCTCCCTTTCGGCCTGTCATCGGCTCCATGGTGTTTTACGAAACTGTTGAAACCGGTAGTGGCGCTGCTACGCAGCAGAGGAGTGCGCATGATCGTATATTTGGACGATATACTGATCATGGCTCAAGACGCACTCCTACTCCAACAACACCTAACTTGGACAATTACACTTTTTAACAACCTGGGATTTCTATGCAGTTCTGACCCCTTCACAGTGCATAGAATTCCTAGGATTCAATATAGAAGCGGTCCAAGGAACCTTGAAATTACCGCAGACAAAGATCAAAACCATCAAAAGAGAGATCCGCAGAACACTAACTCGCCCAATGCTCACGGTGAGACAACTGGCCAGGATTATTGGACTACTTTCAGCGTTCATTCAAGCAATCTTCCCGGGACCTCTACATTACAGGGCCCTACAAAGATTGAAAGCGGCCTAACTACAATCAGGTCAATCTTACTCAGACTCCGTACAGCTCGATCACACAGCCAAAGAGGAACTCAAATGGTGGCTGCAGCACATGGAAGCGTGGAATGGCAGAGCAATCTTTGGCAGCGCTCCAGATTGTATAATAGAGTCCGATGCCAGCACACAGGGCTAGGGAGCGCGTTGTGGTCGTATTTCAACAGGCGGAAGATGGTCCCAATCGGAAAGGATGCTGCATATCAACAGCCTAGAACTTATGGCAGGAGCATTCACTCTGAAGAGCCTTTTAGGTGCCAAGACACACTGCTCCATTGTATTAAGGATGGACAACATATCAGCGGTGCAATATATCAACCGCCTTGGCGGCACCAGGTCCAAAATCCTAGCAGATTTAGCCACGGAATTCTGGCAATATTGCCTGGACCGCAACATATCAGTATGAGCCGAGTACATCCCAGGCCTCACGAATGTTGTAGCGGAGTGGAATTCCAGATATCTGCGGGACACCAGCGATTGGCGCCTGAATCGCGGAGTATTCCTACGATTACAGGACCTGTGGGGCCCACTGCACATGGATCTGTTTGCGTCTTGTTTGAACACGCAACTGCCGAAATTCTTCAGCTGGAGACCAGACCCAGACGCAATAGCTACGGATGCGTTCCTCCAGCCATGGCCGACCAGAAAACTATATGCATTTCCTCCATTCGCTCTGATAGCACGAACCCTAGTACATCTCTACCGCTCTCAGACGACTTTGGTCCTGATAACACCATTCTGGACAACACAGTCATGGTTCCCTTCTCTCATGGAGATGTCTATAGATCTTCCCAGACTACTCCCAGAATACCCATACCTTTTGTCGGACCCCGAAGGGAACCCACACCCACTGATGATGCAAGGGCAACTCAGGCTGTTAGCGTGGCTCCTATCAGGGGACCATGGGTCGTCCCGGAGGTTCCACAGACAATGCTGGAATTATTGGCGGGAGCCTGGGCCCCAGGAACCAGGAGATCCTACAGTCGAGCATGGAACTCCTGGAGTGGTTGGTGCTTGGAACAACAGGTGGATCCCGTATATGCTCCTGTGAATTACCTGCTACGTTTCCTGACAGACTTATATGATCAAGGCCTAGCTTATCGTACTATTAATGTCTATAGGTCAGCAATATCAGCTGGACATCAAGGCTGTGAAGGAACACCAATAGGGAAGCACTTATTGGTGTGTAGACTCTTACGCGGAGTGAGGTTCGCAAGACCTCCACAACCCAGATATGCATCAACGTGGGACGTAAACCTAGTCCTAAATTTATTGGAATATGGCCACAGAATTCTGACCTTACACTTAAACAGCTATCAGCGAAACTGGCCATGCTCTTCTGCTTGATATCTTGCAAAAGAGTATCCGATGTGAGGGCATTGGATGTGGATGCACGTTCATTCACCCCATCAGGGGTCACTTTTAATATTACCAGACGGACAAAAACAACGATTACTACGGTATCTTACCCAGCATTTCCTCACAATACAAACCTATGCCCAATAGCGTGTCTCAAAGAGTATGAAAAACGGATGCAACCATTTCGGAACCCTAATCGGCACGAACTATTCCTAGCTATCAACACACCACATCAACCAGTAACCTCGGTTACTATAGCCCGATGGGTGAAATGGGTGATGACCTCCGCTAACATTGATACATCCATGTTTGGAGCACACTCCACTAGAGGAGCTATGGCGACTAAAGCATTTAATCTGGGATGCAGGTTGGAAGACATGTTGCGGACGGCCGACTGGTCAAGGGAATCCACGTTTAAAGAATACTATTTTCACCCTACAGAACACATAACATCATCAGTCATTGATCAGCTTTGAACTAGCATAATATGAGCCTCCTTGTCCTTTAATAAAATCATGACTTTACGTCATGAAATTAGTAAAATCTGGTAATTTTCACCTGTGTGGGATTTGTATTCCTAAGTAAACCCACAGCTAGCTCACTTTTTGCTTCTAAATAGTCTATTTTAACCCCTTAATGACTGAGCCAAATGCACACATTGTGATTAAAACAACGTTAATAAAATCAGGAATTTGACTATATGTCTGTTCAACGTAATTCGACTCTTTCATATTAGGTGCACCCACACTTATTATTTATAATTTTATTCAGGGAAACAGGGCTTTAATTTAACATATGAAACATAATTTAATATAAATACAATATAAAAAAAATGGGACAAAATAAGAATTTGTAATTTTTTTTTGTTCCACATGACATTTTAACTGTGAATGTCATAAGACTGTTTGCTTTTACTGCAATAAAATACACATATTTGTATTCATCGATGTCTCATGTGTAAAACAGTACTCCCTATGTACAGATTTTATGGTGTTTTTCGGAAGTTACAGGGTCAAATATAGCATGTTACATTTTTCAGTTTTTTCACATTGAAATTCCCCAGATTGGGCCAAAGTTAGTGTTAATATTTGTGTGTGCAAATGCAAAAAACTTTGAATGCCAATTTTGGCCAGTGTTTGTGGCTAAGTGGCTACTAAAAAGACTGGACATACCCCATTTGCAATGCCTTGGGTTGTCTACTATTGCAAATGGTATGCCATCATAGGGGTGATTTTCATTCTTGGGCTACCATACGGTCTCAAAGGAACTGTAACCAATCTGACGAATTTCAATGTGAAAAAACTGAAATGCAACCCTTATATATGACTCTGTAACTTTTGAAAACACCATAAAACCTGTACATGAGGGTACTGTTGTTCAGATTTCGCTGAACACAAATGTTCCAAAACAGTAAAACGTATCACAACAATGATACCATTAGTGTAAGTGGCATTTTTGTGTGAAAAATGCAAACAATTTCACTTTCACTGACAATATCATCATTGTAATACATTTTACTCTTTTGAAACACTAATATTTGTGTTCAGTGAGGTCTTCCGAGTAAAACAGTATGCCCCATGTACCCGTTTTATGGTGTCTTGCAAAGTTACAGGGTTAAATATAGTGCTTGTGATTTAAATTCTTTGCACTTTCTGCCTGGGTTGTCAGGCATGTCAGTCAAATTTTAATCAATAAAATCCCATAATTATGCTAAAAGATTACTTAAATATATACGTAGAATTTTAATATATATACATATATATATATGTATCTATACTTATGTAATCATTATGTAATTATAATGTAATTATATATATATATATATATATATATATATATATGTATATATGTGGTTATTTGTATAGAATGTCACTCTAATGTATTTTGTTACCAATATATATGTATGTATATATATATATATATATATATATATATATATATATATATATATATATATAGTATACAGTGTTACCCAGCACACACACTCAAAATCCTGAAAAATGCCGGGTGCTTAAAAAGCCATAGCCAAAAAATTATAGTAAGTAATAAATGTAGGCTTGCACTCACGGTCTGTAGATAGGTAAAATTTCTTGTTTATTTCAATTCATTAAAATATAGTTGCTGCCATCATCATCAACGTTTCAGCCACTCCTGTGGCTTTCATCAGGACCAATCCAGCATATAAAAACTATATGCTGGATTGGTCCTGATGAAAGCCACAGGAGTGGCTGAAACGTTGATGATGATGGCAGCAACTATATTTTAATGAATTGAAATAAACAAGAAATTTTACCTATCTACAGACCGTGAGTGCAAGCCTACATTTATTACTTACTATATATATATATATATATATATATATATATATATATATATATTAATAACAAAATACAGTTAGAATTAAATTACATATGTATATATAATATATTTTCATTTAAAAAATATTTTATTTATTTATCCTATTCTTTTTTGTCTTTATTTTTGTAATTATAAATGTATATATATATATATATATATATATATATATATATATATATTCAAGAAAGTAGAGAGCACTCTCGTGAGTGCTCTCTACTTTCTTGAATATATGTTGAACTGTTTGGAGATTTTGCACCTGAGCTTATGAAAGACTTGGAACATTGAGTGCTGGGATCTGGAACTTTATATGTAGTAAGGCCTTTTGGCCTGTGTTTGTGGGAGGGGCGTATGACACACCCCTTCCCTACTTAAGGGACACCCCTTACCTGGCTCCTTACCTTCGAGGTCAGCATTGCATCCTGAATCCACTTCCGGTTCACGGACGGCGCCATCTTGCTTTCGGAAACTCCGCGTTTTTCTTCAGTGTTAGCTGTGTCCAGGAACTCCTTACAGGTCTTTCCACGGCCAGCCACGCACAAAAAACCCGGTCTTCTTCGCTGATTGAGTCCTCTGGACTTCTAAAACGTAAGTCCGCCGCCCGGATCAATTCCCACGGCGTTGCAATCATTATTCAGCCTTACTTTACGGCCACACGCTTTACGACCAGGTCTCAGGCGAATTTAACCCTCTGATTTCCGGAAACCAATGTACTGAGTATGTAGCATTCGGATGCTTTGCTTTCTCCCTCCTTCACTTCAGTTTTTTGCTATTTACCATATTATAAGATTTTAGTATCTGATATTAGGATTATCCGTTTTTTATATGCAGATTATAGTTCATTGAGTACCACAGACTGTATTTTATATACATATAATGATCATAGCATATACTTCCTATTTTGTGCTTTCACATTAATTATACTTAGGTTAGGGCTCTCTGTTTTTTTAGATCTTGATATATTAATCTTGGTATACATATACATAGTCTTGCTTGATTAAACTTTACATTATTTTGTGTACCTCCCACCAGCACTTAGAGAATTTTGTTTTAATCAACGGGTTTTGTTCCTGTTTTCAACACACCATGTACACTTTCATTACATGGCACGTTTTTCATATGCTGACTTTTTCTTTATGTACTCAAATTACATACACAAGAACTCAGATAATGAATCAGAAAATAGGTATAGTATATATATGTGATAAGGTTTCTCTAAGTTATTTGTGTATATTACGTTGTCACAACCATGTACACCCGATTACATGGCACGTACAATTCTGACCTTTCTGCATGTACTCAAACGATATATCGAGTATACAAGAACACGGTCCCAACATCACACACTTTCGGGATTGAATCACACTTTTGGTTTAACCTCTCATACGTCAACTTTTTTCTGCATATGGTCAATTTTCATATTTTATAACTCACCCAAACCATCTGTCGTTTTGCACCCAGACTTATATAATCCATACCGGATCAATCACGTAATACTCCCTGCACTATGATTACTACAGTAGCACGGCCATATATATTTTTAAATTGGTCACCCTGTATACACATTATACGTAGCCACTACAAGCTAATCCCTGCGTTACGGTTTTCACTCCATAACAAATCAGGCTGGGTACTACCATACTCTAAATTTCCCCCCTTCTACACATACGGTTAATAAAATCAACTACAGCATATCTAGTCTACGTTAGTATCACAGGATCCATTTCTCATACTATCATATCTATTTCTACCCATTTAGGTTTATCCAGGTTTTCTATACCTTACGCATCATATACGTATACATACTATCAGGTACGTAAGCCTGCTCACATATCACATACGTTCTCCCTAAATAGGACATAGAGTACTGGCAAGTTAGGGGTATAGGCCCAAATAGGTATCTCCCCTCTTGGCATACCGCCTATAGTTTAGAGGTCCGCGAGGCCAACACCCCGCCTCAACGTTTCGGAGGCAAACACCCCTCGAGCCACACGTTAGTTAGCCGCCTCACAAAGTATAGAGAGGGCGTCACCTGTCACTCCCTTTCCCTGTTTTTCTTGTATTGTCACCGAGAGGCCTACGAATTCCTGCCACTACGATGGGTGGCCTCAATATCCCCTCGCGCCAACGCATAGATAGAGCCTCTCATAGCCACTTGGCAACTAGCAGGGCCTCACCTGTCACCAAAGAACTAAATTAATTTTTCGCCTTACACGGCATAATTAGCCCGCCAGTACATCCCCTGGGGTTCAACACTGACGGTATATTTTCTCATCTAGTATGTCTCAAGAAGGGGTAGAGGATTTCTCCATCCCGAGCACTCCGGCTAGACCAAACACCCCATCACCGGAAGAAGACATGGCTAGTCCTGCATCATTCAGGTCCTGGACAATCCCTCGCATAACCAGCGAACTCAGGAGGCGACATATTCCTTTCCCCGCTACGGCCAGGAAAGCTGAACTGTACAAATTGTTGCACGCCTCAACCGATAACACTGATGCAGGGGAAGGGACTAGCCAATCTAACCCAACAGATATACACAGCATGCTAACATCCCTCATGTCATCCATGGGCAAGGTCAACTCCAGGCTGGAGAAATTGCAATCGGTCACCACAGCCCTTACCTTGGCTGGGTCAGCCACCGCGACCCCTCCGCCACTGGTCGAGTTGCCACTAGTTTCTCCAGCCACCACCTCTGACGAGCAGGAGGTTAACCCTGCCCATATGATACCTGAGCACCTTAAGAAAGACATCCTGGAAGGTAAAGATGTCAACTTAGCTTCACTACTTATTGCCTCCCAGGATGTAGTGGAGCATAAAACTTATGCGTATGAGGATATTTCTGTGGTGGTCAAGTCCAGGGATGCACGCCTAAATAGGAAACTCACCATCCCGGAATTTGTGTTGGCCTTTGGCATCTACCGGGATGTCATATGTGCCGTTTACCCTCACAGGCGTGAGGAATTTGACATGTATATGCACAGGCTGGTGGACCTGGGCAATAAATATGGTGGATCGGCAATCTATGATTACCATAGATCTTTTTGTGCGAAAGTGTCAGGCGCCTTCTCACAGTACGGGACAAGGTCCAACTGGAGCAAGATTGACACAGTGATTTTCTGCAGACACTTTGCAGGTCTAAGGACGCCGGCTTGTGCATACTGCTCCTCCATGTCTCATTCCGCAAATTTTTGTCCCACCACTGCTAACGAGCATACCCACTTGCAAGTACCTAGCTCCGCTGGTCCTATGGAGAAAATATCTAAAGACAAACTGGGAAGGCCTATCAAGTTTCTGGGCAAATCCCAGATATGTAATAACTTTAATGTTGGAACATGTAATTACAGCGGTTGTCGTTTATTGCATATATGCTCAAAATGTTTTAGGGCACATGCTAAAATCATGTGTCCCAATAAAATGTATCCTAAACAATACCTAACGTCTATAAACATATCCCTACTTGCGACATTTCTGTCACAGCATCCATCTACACATTTAGTAGATTTCATAATCTCTGGTCTATCAGAAGGATTCCACACGGGTATCATACATATGCCTTCAGGAATCCTGGAATGTCCAAATCTACAATCCGCCCAACACAACCCTACAGCTGTCAACACACTCATAGCTAAAGAAGTCACAGAAGGTTTCTTATTAGGACCTTTTCTATCCCCTCCTTTCACTACATGGAAATATTCCAACAAGCAGAGACTTATTATCGATTTATCGGCACCACACACCTCTACCACTCCTAGTCTTAACTCCCTAATACCATCGGAGGAATTCTCCCTGCAATATTCCACCATAGATCACGCCATTACGGCTATCATACAGGCAGGAGTTGGTGC
The DNA here is from genome assembly GCF_036172605.1 of Pelobates fuscus. Lineage (NCBI taxonomy): Eukaryota > Metazoa > Chordata > Amphibia > Anura > Pelobatidae > Pelobates > Pelobates fuscus. The sequence continues at coordinate 85,498,230 of NC_086324.1, forward strand.
ATGGCTCAGCAAGACTGACATAACGAATGCCTTCAAACTACTACCAATCCACCCCACACTGTGGCACCTACATGGCATCAAATGGGCAGGGATCTACTACTTCTTCTCACGCCTAACTTTTGGTTCTAAAAGTAGTCCAGCCATATTTGACACATTTGCCGAAACCCTATGCTGGTTACTACTCAATATATCCAGATGCCCTACAGTCATACATTATCTGGACGATTTCCTACTGGTCGAGGAGAATTCTTCCCCTCCCAGTAGCCTCAAAGAAACCGTCAGCCTATTCAACCAGTTGGGGGTCCCAGTCTCCCCTACCAAAACTGAAGGCCCAGATACCATCATCACATTCCTGGGCATCATGCTAGACTCGGCCAACATGCAAGCTAGCCTGCCACGCACTAAGGTAGAAAACATCCTGACAAACATCAATCTTTATATACAACTACGCACTTGTAACCGCAAAGAATTACAATCTTTACTGGGGTCACTCAATTTTGCCATGCGTATTATACCTCAAGGCCGTGCTTTCATCTCACGTCTCCTCAGCTTGTTCCCACTGTTTCTACATGATGCACACAGATTATCTCTAGATACCCAAGCCACGGCAGACCTACTCATGTGGAGAAACTTTTTAACCACCTGGAATGGTAAAAGCATGTTCCTCCCTCCATTGTCTGACACCTCTCCTACTGTTTGGTCAGACGCGGCATCTACCACAGGTTTTGCAGCGATTTTTGGGAACGAATGGCTTTGGGGCAGCTGGCCTTCAGAGGTTCAGGACCTGGAGCGTTTTTCCTCTACCTCAGCTCTGTTTGAGATATATCCCATTGTGGCGGCTGCCATGGCATGGGGCCATCTATGGACAGGTTCATCAGTAAGGTGTTACTCAGACAACCAAGCGACCTGTTACATTATTAACAAAGGTCGCTCCAAATCCCTTACTATCATGAGATTTCTGAGGAAACTCACTTGGTTGGCAGCATGTCATAATTTCTTCTTGCATTGTGTTCATTTCCCAGGTATATGTAACGAGGCAGCTGATAATTTGTCTCGTTTTAAATTCCAGGCCTTTCATCAACTTCTCCCGTCAGCCGCACTCACAGCCACGGCCACTCCACTGTTCCATCAGCTAGTAATGGACTAGACGAATCATGCAACATTGCAGAATGTTGTCCCAACTAGCTCTATCTACAAATACCCGGAAAACCTACGACAGAGCTTTCATTTTATTTAAAAGATTCCTTTTGGAACACAACATATTACAACCATTCATCATGACATCATTTTTAGGTTTTGCCTCTTTTTGCCACATCAAACTCAAACTTTCTTACAACACAATCAAACTATATCTTACAGGCATCCAACATCACATGCTAACATTACAACCCAACAACTCAAGTTTTATGTCATCATACCAAATTAAGAACATCCTTAGGGGTATACAAAGATCCGAACCCCTGCATACAACACAGACGCTTCCTATAGATTTTCATATCTTTAAAGAATTATCACAACTACTAGATCTAAAACCCTTTTCCACCAGCACAACTCTAGTCATCAAGACAGCAATTTACGTAGCTTTTTATGGGTTTTTGAGACCTAGAGAATTTACTGCCATCAATACAACACAATCCACTCACCTCCTGCTTCATTCGCACTTAACCAAACATATGGACTATTATATCCTGACACTACCTCATTCTAAAAACAATCAACATGCACCACCAGTAGAGGTTAAGTACTATCCGACACACAACAGAGGGTGCCCCGTCCAAATACTGGACTCGTATACAGAGAATAACAAGGCACCACCATCACAACCACTTTTCGTGCTACGAGGTTCAGTACTCACTACTACCACCTTCATGACCCACGTCAGGTCATTACTGACACAGCTGGGACTCAAGCCAGCTAACTATTCAGGCCACTCCTTCCGCATAGGAGCAGCCTCCACAGCCTCCAGTGTAAACATACCGGTTCATGTTATCAAGACACTGGGGCGCTGGAAATCATCCGCTTACACACGATACATTCCTAACCCTGTACAAGAAGTAAGAAATGCTTTTCAGAACATGTCTTGTTAAAAGTATGTATCTTGGTGGTTTGTATTAAATATTGGAATTTCTATTTTTGCCCTCTTTATTTTCAGGCCTACCTCATCGTCGGTTCCGGCACACCACAACCGACTTGCTACTTTTATACCATCCTACACTTATTAAGGTCTTATTGCTCTATACCATCATGAGCCCTTCACACAATATATATATATATATATATATATATATATATATATATATATATATATATATATATATATATATATATATATACTCTATATATACATATATATATATATATTTTTTTTTTTTTTACACCTCCCACAGCCAAGATAGTCTCCCTGCTGGCAGATCCACAACCAGCTATAGGGGGCCATGTGACCGCTGTTTGAGAGCAATCACATGGCCCCCGGGGGCCTGATTTGCTGTAGGAGGGCTGCCTGGACTGTCAGGCAGTCCTCCGGAAGCCGATCACCGGGAAGGTAAATATTCCCGAGGCTCCAGGGCGGCACGCCGTTACGACGTTTTATGCCGCCGTAACGGCTTTAAAGCCCATTTAAATGGGGACAGCATAGAACGCTGTAACAGCGTTAAAGGGTTAAGTAGGCTATTTCAAGTAGGAGTTAAAAAAAACAGGAATTGAAACAAACAAGGGTTTTAAACCAGAAAGTGAATTTTATAACATGACAAAAGGTTTTGTTATTTGTTTAAGACTTTCTGTACTTAAGCTCCACAGCAGCATAACATTTACATAGTAACAGGCTAAACCAATCAGAAATAAAGGAAAACAGACAATAAAACTCCCTCCCCCAGTTAGCACTCCCTCTTTCTTTGCATTTGCCTCACTCATGAGCCCCCATTTTATATATCTACTCCCTCTGAGCCTCTGTTATTATCAGTGATATTATAAGGGGTGAGCCCAGGGCCAGATTAAGATCCCAGTGGGCCCGGTGCTGACAATTATGATGGGGCCTAATTACAGAATCTTATTGACCAAAACACTAAAACAGTCATACCTCTCAGGCGTCATGTATCTGATGGAGATGGTGTTGGAGGGAAACTCAAAGGATGCAGCTATAAGAAAACACATACTCTATTCTAATCTCTCTCTAATTAATGCTTTCATCTTTCAAGTAAATCCATACCCCCTAACAGCAGTGTCCAGTGAAGCAGGAAGTCAATGGGCGGGGTAAAAGGGTGCAAATCACATGACCAGAACTTCCAAAAGGGGTGAACATGCCTAATAAGGGGGCATGTCGGTCAAAAAAATTGGAAGGCTTGCCTGGCATCAGTGTCCCCATGTGTCCCTATGTATAACAGTGTCAGTGTCCCCATGTCGCCCGCTCCCCCAGTCTCCCCATTTCTCATAGTGTCCCCTTGTCTCAGTGTGTCCCTTGTCACTAGGATACTAGGGGACACTGAGAGACCCGGGACACTGAGACACTTGGGGACACTGGGGGACACTGGGAGGCATGGAGACACTGGGAGACATGGAGACACTTAGACATTTGGATACACTAAGTAACTAGTGACACTGAGAGACATGGGAACACAGACACTGGGAGACATGGGGACACTGAGACACTGGCTGGGAGGCATGGGGACCCTAAAACACTTGGGGATACTGGGAGACATGTGGGTACTTGTGGACATAGACATGGGGATGCTGGGAGACATGGAGACACTGAAACATTTGGGGACACTGGGAGACACGGGGACACTAGGGACACTGAGAGACATGGGTACACAAACACTGGGAGACATGGGGGCACTGATACACTAGATACACTGACTGGGAGACATAGGGACCCGTGTCAATATGGGGACACTGAGACACTAGGGACACTGGCTGGGAGACATGTGGACACTGGGAGACATTGGGATACAGGCACTTGGGGACCCTGGGAGACATGGGGACACTGAGACACTGGGGACACAGACACTGGGAGACTAGGGGACACTGGGAGACTAGGGGACACTGGGAGCCATGGAGACACTGTGTCCCTGTCTCTGTGTCCCAATGTGTCTCCCAATGTCCCTATGTCTCACAGTGTCCCCAAGTGTCTCAGTGTCACCAGGTCTCCCAGTGTCCCCTAGTGTCTCAGTGTCCCCATGTCTCCCTGCTGCCTTTCCCCCCATCCTTCCCTTACGTGAGCTTTAGGCTGTCTCTGCTGTCTGGACTCTCTGTGCTGTGTAGCTGCTCCCCTGCGAATCAGTGAGTAGAGAGAGGCAGGGAGGGATATACTGTAACTTCCTATCCCTGCCTCTTTCCACACACAGTGACCCCTACTGGCTGGGGCTTGTTTTGCAGAGTAATCTCCGTTTATACTGAAAAAATATCTGCATTTGTATTGCTGGTATAACTGCAATACCGGCATCGGCCAGGCAGCCTAAAATACCGGCTGTGCCAGTAAAATATCAGTCAGGTGGCAAATCTAAGACTAGTGTGTGGCACAGGTTCTACCCTTGGATCCTAAGGACAAGGACCCTCCTGAATCACTTTGCTCTGCAGAAGAATCTGATGATTCAGACTCCTCTAGAGTCGGACGATGAAAACCGCACAAATGTTATTGAAAAGGGGGCGGTCCAGGTCTCCTGAACCAGAAGGGCAAGGCGCCTGTGAAGCAACCCAAGTAAAAGAAAACTAAGGAGAGACTCCAGGTCCATCCTACCCTATCTGAAGAAGAGGAGGATACTTACCCTCCACCATTGACAGTCTTGGATGAATGGCAAGTGGATCTCTCTGAGTCTGACAAAGAGGCCGACTGGCCAGACGCAGGCTTTGGAGAAGTATCTTTTCACTGGAGAAGGGATTGCAGATACCACTTTGGAGGATCCAAGCCTAATTAGATACCCCCGCTCTTCTGAATGGGCTTTTCCTGATCTTCTTACACAATACATCCACTTCTGGATTAGGCAAACATTTAAGAGTGGATTGTCCCAGACCCTACCGTCAGGACAAAGTCGCCATGACCGCAGAATTTTATACAATTGCGTATAACTACCTGGCCAGGACTGGCCTTGACCTGCGGAAAGAAGGCATTGAGCGCAGTCTCCGTCTGACCCAAGACAAACTTCTAGATGTCCTGGGACCCATAGCCAAAATACTACTATTCGCTGATGATGCCCTCTCTTAGGAAGAATCCTTAAACCCATCCGTGGTCCGAGAATTGTCTTCACGCTCCATGTGACTGCAAAAGTGTCTCTCTGTACTGAGAGAAGAAAAGCAGTACTGCTGCACATGGATGTCAAGCTCTCAGACCTGGGCTCCAAATAATTGAGTCCATGTGCCAAAGACCTGTTATTCAGGGAATCTTGCATGAAGGAACTCCAAAAACATGTCAACCTATACACCACACTAAACAAGGCTCATTCATCCATGAGGAGAGTTTTCCAATAACAACCCACTCGGGGTTTTGGAAGGGTCGGCTGTACAAGTGGTGTGCTGCCAGACGCTTCCGGCCTACAGGCCAACAATGATCCCATTCTTCAGCGTTCTTCCAAAATTACCAAACATGAGGCTTCTGTAACCACAGAGTGGATAGGGGCAGAGGAAGCAGAGCCCAAGGATGCATCAGACTGCCTACATTTTACCCACTATCTTTTTATTCTACTGCGTACGGGCAGGTTATCCCATTGTTTAAACGTGAGGAAGACTCTGTCTTCAGATACCTGGAATCTAAATACAGTTCAGGGCTACTCAATTGAGTTTTATTCCCACCCACCAAGACAGGTCTCCCTTACTGGTGATATGGTTGATGTGTAGAAAAAGGTGCAGGGAGGCAGCACCTGTGGTGTTGTTCTTGAGCCTCCCTGCACCTTTTTCTACACATCAACCATATCACCAGAAAGAAGAGACTCTGGTCAAAGCTGCCACACATCCAGAATACAAGCGCCAAAAACTCCACCTCCTCATACATCAGGTCTCCCTTACTGCCCGGTCTCTTCCAAGAGTCAGGCTCAACTGGACTCAGAGATTTGTTTTTTTATTATGAAAGGTGCGATATGAGTCGCCCAGGATTAGTGTTGTCGCGAACCCGAAATTGACTTCAATGGGCAGGCGAATTTTAAAACCAACAGGGACTCTTTCTGGCCACAAAAGTGATGGAAAAGTTGTTTCAAGGGGACTAACACCTGGACTGTGGCATGCCGGAGGGGGATCCATGGCAAAACTCCCATGGAAAATTGCACAGTTGATGCAGAGTCTGCTTTTAATCCATAAAGGGCAGAAATCACCTAACATTGACACCTGTCCTCAAAGCCCCTGATACACACTGACACAGAGCAGAATAGAGACTGTTCCCCGTCCTCAGAGACCATGATACACACTGACACAGAGCAGAATAGAGACTGTTACCCCTACATAGGGTCACTTGGCAGATATGGTGGGGTCGTGGGAGGGGGAGGAGGACTTTCACCTCTTCCCCTGTTACATTCCCGTTGTGCTGTGACATCACCCTTATACGCTGTGTAAAGCATACTATTTAATTTGATCAGCATGGTCACTTGAGTTTTTATAGTTTTCACGCTGCTTGTAGTTTATATATGGTTCACAAAAATCAAACAAACGATAAAGTAAACATGTAAGGATTCAGAATATTCTTTCAAACCCTTACACATTGTGTGTACGTATTTTTTGTCTTAAGTTTGTGGCTTTAAAGAGGTTTACGTTGTTTCTATGATGTGCATAACATGTTCTTGTAAATGTTTGTTAAATTTTTCCTGGAATTGTAATTTTTGAATCTGAATAAAGATAGTCAAATCCCTGATATACACTGACACAGAGCAGAATAGGGACTGTTCCCCCTACATAGGGTCACTTGGAAGATATGGATTGACACCTATCCTAATAAACCCTGATACACACTGACACAGAGCAGAATAGAGACTGTTCCCCCTACATAGGGTCACTTGGCAGATATGGATTGACACCTGTCCTCAAAACCCCTGATACACACTGACACAGAGCAGAATAGGGACTGTTCCTCCTACATAGGGTCACTTGGCAGATATGGATTGACACCTGTCCTCAAAACCCCTGATACACACTGACACAGAGCAGAATAGGGACTGTTCCCCCTACATAGGGTCACTTGGCAGATATGGATTGACACCTCAAAACCCCTGATACACACTGACACAGAGCAGAATAGAGACTGTTCCCTGTCCACAGAGACCATGATACACACTGACACAGAGCAGAATAGAGACTGTTCACCGTCCACAGAGACCATGATACACACTGACACAGAGCAGAATAGAGACTGTTCCCCGTCCACAGAGACCATGATACACACTGACACAGAGCAGAATAGAGACTGTTCCCTGTCCACAGAGACCATGATACACACTGACACAGAGCAGAATAGAGACTGTTCCCCGTCCACAGAGTCCATGATACACACTGACACAGAGCAGAATAGAGACTGTTCCCCGTCCACAGAGACCATGATACACACTGACACAGAGCAGAATAGAGACTGTTCCCCGTCCACAGAGACCATGATACACACTGACACAGAGCAGAATAGGGACTGTTACCCCTACATAGGGTCACTTGGCAGGTATGGATTGACACCTGTCCTCAAAGCCCATGATACACACTGGGGGAGCTACTGTCCTCCCCAACCCCTGCGCGGTGGGTGGGGGCCATAAATCACAATGGGGGGACCTACTGTCCTCCCCCCTCGGCCCCCACCCCTGCGCGGTGGGTGGGGGCCATAAATCACAATGGGGGGGCCTACTTTCCTCCCCCCCGGCCCCCATCCCTGCGCGGTGGGTGGGGGGCATAAATCACAATGGGACGGACCTACTGATAGGAGTGGAGTATTGTTCATATCAGTTTAATACCTTCCGCATCTCCTATCAGTGGACGTGTATATGACAGCCATTTTAGGAACCGCACACCTGGGACCCGAGCAAGGTCACCTCGTTCAAGCTGCTCTGGTTCCTTGATGAGCCAGCTGCCCGTGAGTTAACATGTCCCGTGGAGAAGCACTCTGTCCTGTAAAGCCTCACCACAAAAAAATTAAATAAATAACAGCACTCGGAGTGGTGAGTTTAGTAAATGTTCATATCAGTTTAATACCTTCCGCGTCTCCTATCAGTGGACGTGTATATGGCAGCCATTTTAGGAACCACACACCTGGGACCCGAGCAAGGTCACCTCTTTCAACAGGCGACATGATTTGGCCCTGTAAAACTATCCTGGATATTCTCTACAATTTCTATGGATATGGCATTGATTTATGTAACAGGGAGATGGAAGAAGATGCTTGGTCGGTCCTCTTACTTGAAATTTGGGGCACTGCGCGGGCAAGCTAATGTGCCACCAGATAGGAGTGGTGAGTTTAGTATTGTTCATATCAGTTTAATACCTTCCGCGTCTCCTATCAGAGGACATGTATATGGCAGCCATTTTAGGAACCGCACACCTGGGACCCGAGCAAGGTCACCTCTTTCAACAGGCGACATGATTTGGCCCTGTAAAACTATCCTGGATATTCTCTACAATTTCTATGGATATGGCATTGATTTATGTAACAGGGAGATGGAAGAAGATGCTTGGTCGGTCCTCTTACTTGAAATTTGGGGCACTGCGCGGGCAAGCTAATGTGCCACCAGATAGGAGTGGTGAGTTTAGTATTGTTCATATCAGTTTAATACCTTCCGCGTCTCCTATCAGAGGACATGTATATGGCAGCCATTTTAGGAACCGCACACCTGGGACCCGAGCAAGGTCACCTCTTTCAACAGGCGACATGATTTGGCCCTGTAAAACTATCCTGGATATTCTCTACAATTTCTATGGATATGGCATTGATTTATGTAACAGGGAGATGGAAGAAGATGCTTGGTCGGTCCTCTTACTTGAAATTTGGGGCACTGCGCGGGCAAGCTAATGTGCCACCAGATAGGAGTGGTGAGTTTAGTATTGTTCATATCAGTTTAATACCTTCCGCGTCTCCTATCAGTGGACGTGTAAATGGCAGAGATTTTTAATTGTTGAATCACCTCCCCTTTTTAGGCCAAGGTGGGAAGATGCTTAGACCACTGGTATATTGGTGCCATCTTGTAGGATTTTTTTTTTGGTTTGGTTTTTGAAGCCACAGTGCTGCACCAGTGGGCCTAAAAATTAGGCATGTACACATGCCTGAAAAATTTGGTATTGTTGCAGCCGCTGCTGTAGCAGCGGCCAGAAAAATTGATGTTTGTTTCACAGGCAGAAAGTGCCCTAAAGCATGGCGGCTTGAACCCTAGTTGGTGGCGGATAAGTCATGCAAGTCAAACGTCATTCAGAGCTAAAATACAGCAGCGTGTGGACCATTTTTAGCCCAAGGCAGCTCATCTCATCAGGCCTTTTTTAATCGAATGTATCGCCCAGTGTCAGTCCCTTCGGGATCCATCCCTCATTCATCTTAATAAAGGTGAGGTAATCTAGACTTTTTTGACCTAGGCGACTTCTCTTCTCAGTGACAATACCTCCTGCTGCACTGAAGGTCCTTTCTGAAAGGACACTTGAAGTGGGGCAGGCCAGAAGTTCTATCGCAAATTGGGATAGCTCAGGCCACAGGTCAAGCCTGCACACCCAGTAGTCAAGGGGTTCATCGCTCCTCAGAGTGTCGATATCTGCAGTTAAGGCGAGGTAGTCTGCTACCTGTCAGTCGAGACGCTCTCTGAGGGTGGATCCCGAAGGGCTGTGGCGATGCATAGGACTTAAAAAGGTCCGCATGTCCTCCATCAACAACACGTCTTTAAAGCGTCCTGTCCTTGCCGGCGTGGTCATGGGAGGAGGAGGAGGAGGATGACTTCCACCTCTCCCCCTGTTAGGTTCCCGTTGTGCTGTGACATCACCCTTATACGCTGTGTAAAGCATACTTTTTAATTTATTTTGCAAATGCTGCATCCTTTCCGACTTGTTGTAATTCGGTAACATTTCCGCCACTTTCTGCTTATACCGGGGGTCTAGAACGTGGACACCCAGTACAGGTCGTTCTCCTTCAGCCTTTTTATACGAGGGTCCCTCAACAGGCAGGACAGCCTGAAAGACCCCATTTGGATGCCGAGCTACTCATTTCCCGTTCCTCCTCCTCACTGATGTCATTGAAGGTATGTTCTTCCCCCCAGCCACGTACAACACCACGGGTACCAGATAGGTGACAACGAGCACCCTGGGATGCCTGTTGTGTTTGGTCTTTCTCCTCCTCCTCCTCCTCAAAGCTACAATCCTCCTCTGACTCCTCTTCCTCACAATCCTCTTCCAGCGTTGCCGCAGGTCCAGCAAGCAATGCTGATAAGGCTGTTTCTGGTGGTGATGGTGACCACAACTCTTCCTCTTCCTCTTCACGCTCATCTACAGCCTGATCCAGCACTCTTCGAAGGGCACGCTCCAGGAAGAAAACAAATGGTATGATGTCGCTGATGGTGCCTTCGTTGCGACTGACTAGGTTTGTCACCTCCTCAAAAGGACGCATGAGCCTACAGGCATTGCGCATGAGCGTCCAGTAACGTGGCAAAAAAATTCCCAGCTCCCCAGAGGCTGTCCTAGCACCCCGGTCATACAAATATTCATTAACAGCTTTTTCTTGTTGGAGCAGGCGGTCAAACATTAGGAGTGTTGAAAATCAAGCGCCTCACTGGCATGTTGTTTCGCCGCTGGATATCGGCAAAGTGAGCCATGGCCGTGTAGGAACGCCTGAAATGGCCTGCTTCAGGATGTCCTGTAAGCCTGTGTACTTATGCACAAAGCGTTGTACGATCAGATTACACACATGTGCCATGCACGGCACATGTGTCAACTTGCCCAACTTCAATGCCGCTATCAAATTTTTTCCGTTGTCACACACCACTTTGCCGATATCCAGTTGCTGCGGAGTCAGCCACTTTTCCACCTGTGCGTTCAGGGCGGACAGGAGTGCTTGTCCGGTGTGACTCTCTGCTTTCAAGCAAGTCAAACCCAAGACGGCGTGACACTGCCGTATCCGGGATGTGGAATAGTACCTGGGGAGCTGGGGGGGTGGCGTTGATGTGGAGCAAGACGCAGCAGCACAAGAGGACTCAGCCGAGGAGGTTATGGAAGAGGATGGAGTAGGAGGAGTAGAGGAGGTGGCAGCAGGACTGCCTGCAATTCGTGGCGGTGTCACCAACTCCTCTGCAATGCCACGCATTCCTTGCTTGTCAGCTGTCAGCAGGTTTACCCAATGCGCAGTGTAGGTGATATACCTGCCCTGACCATGCTTTGCAGACCAGGTATCAGTGGTCAAATGGACCCTTGCCCCAACACTGTGTGCCAGACATGCCATGACTTCCTTTTGCACAATCGAGTACAAGTTGGGGATTGCCTTTTGTGAAAAGAAATTCCGGCCGGGTACCTTCCACTGCGGTGTCCCAATAGCTACAAATTTTTTGAACGCCTCAGACTCAACCAGATTGTATGGTAAAAGCTGGCGGGCTAATAGTTCGGACAAGCCAGCTGTCAGACCCTGGGCAAGGGGGTGACTTGGTGACATTGGCTTCTTACGCTCAAACATGTCCTTGACAGACACATGACTGTGGGCAGATGAGCGGGAACTGCTCAAGGCGTGAGACGGAGTGGCGGATGGTTGAGAGGGGGCAAGAAGGACAGCAGTGGTTGACGTGGCTGAAGATGCTAGACCAGGAGGAGGGTGGCGACTTAGAGTAGGCGTGCTGATTGTACTTATGTGTTGATCCCATAGGCGTTTGTGATGTGAGATCATGTGCCTACGCAAAGCAGTTGTACCTAGGTGGGTGTTGGACCTCCCACGACTCAGTTTCCTTTGGCACAGGTTGCAAATGGCATCGCTGTTGTCCGAGGCAGACACACAAAAAAAATGCCACACTGCTGAGCTCTGCAATGACGGCATTCTGGTGGTGGACACAGCATGCGTTGATTGGCGTGCTGTCGGGCTGACCCCGGGTGCCAATGCATGCTGTCTGACTTTGCCACTAGCTCCTTGCGACGACCCCCCCCTGCTTCCAACTCGTCTCCTCCACCTCTCTGTCTCCCCATCTGAACTTTCGCCCTGTTCTTCTTCTTGCCGAGCGGGCACCCACGTGACATCCATGGACGCATCGTCATCATCAACCGCTTCGCTTGTATCTGACAACTCAGAAAAGGAAGCAGCAGCGGGTACAACATCATCATCATCACACCGTACATCCATGTGTTTAATGCTGCCTGCCTGAGACATATCCCTGTTATCTACATCCTCTAGCAATAATGGTTGCGCATCACTCATTTCTTCAAACGGGTGTGTGAATAACTCCTCTGACATACCAAGTAAAGCGGCTGTGGTGCTAGTTTTGGTGGTGGCGGCAGGCGGGTGAGTGGTATATTGAGAGGTGCCTGAAGCTGAGCTGGAGGAGGATGGTGCGTCAAGGTTCCGAGCGGAGGCTGTACAAGATTGGGTGTCCTGTGTTAGCCAGTCAACTATGTCCTCAGAACTTTTCAAGTTCAGGGTACGTGGCTTCTGAAAACTGGGCATTATTCTAGGGCAAAAGGGAATCACAGCACCATGACCACGACGGCCCCTGCGGGGTGGCTTGCCTCTGCCTGTCATTTTTTTTGGTATTAGTGGTACTATGCGTGCAAGCTACTGTGAGACCAGATATGATTGGCAATGTGAACTGTAACAGTTCTGCAGAGCACACACTGTAGGCCTGACACACCCGCTTGAAGACAAGTAACTGCTATTCAATCTATAACAGTGAAAAACAAATTTTCTTTGTAAAAGCATGCTATAGAGACACCAGATATGATTGGCAATGTGCACTTGAACAGTTCTGCAGAGCACACACTGTAGGCCTGACACACCCGCTTGAAGACAAGTAACTGCTATTCAATCTATAACAGTGAAAAAAAAAATTGTTTTTAAAAGCACGCTACAGAGACACCAGATATGATTGGCAATGTGCACTGGAACAGTTCTGCAGAGCACACGATGAAGGAAGGACTGACAGAGCCGCTTGAAGGACACTGACTGGCTGCTGTTAGCTTACACTAGAAACCTTTTTTCTTTGTAAAAGCATGCTATAGAGACACCAGATATGATTGGCAATGTGCACTTGAACAGTTCTGCAGAGCACACACTGTAGGCCTGACACACCCGCTTGAAGACAAGTAACTGCTATTCAATCTATAACAGTGAAAAATAAATTTTGTTTTTAAATACACGCTATAGAGTCACCAGATATGATTTGCAATGTGCACTGGAACAGTTCTGCAGAGCACACGCTGAAGAAAGGACTGACAGAGCCGCTTGAAGGACACTGACTGGCTGCTATTAGCTTACACTAGAAACCTTTTTTCTTTGTAAATGCACGCTATAGAGACACCAGATATGATTGGCAACTGTCAAAGCACGCTGGCACAGGTCTGCAGAGCACACGCTGAAGGAAGGACTGACAGAGCCGCTTGAAGGACACTGACTGGCTGCTGTTAGCTTACACTAGAAACCTTTTTTCTTTGTAAAAGCACGCTATAGAGACACCAGATATGATTGGCAATGTGCACTTGAACAGTTCTGCAGAGCACACACTGTAGGCCTGACACACCCGCTTGAAGACAAGTAACTGCTATACAATCTATAACAGTGAAAAAAAAAAATTGTTTTTAAAAGCCCGCTATAGAGACACCAGATATGATTGGCAATGTGCACTGGAACAGTTCTGGAGAGCACACGCTGAAGGAAGGACTGACAAAGCCGCTTGAAGGACACTGACTGGCTGCTATTAGCTTACACTAGAAACCTTTTTTCTTTATAAATGCACGCTATAGAGACACCAGATATGATTGGCAACTGTCAAAGCACGCTGGCACAGGTCTGCAGAGCACACGCTGAAGGAAGGACTGACAGAGCCGCTTGAAGGACACTGACTGGCTGCTGTTAGCTTACACTAGAAACCTTTTTTCTTTGTAAAAGCACGCTATAGAGACACCAGATATGATTGGCAATGTGCACTTGAACAGTTCTGCAGAGCACACACTGTAGGCCTGACACACCCGCTTGAAGACAAGTAACTGCTATACAATCTATAACAGTGAAAAAAAAAAATTGTTTTTAAAAGCCCGCTATAGAGACACCAGATATGATTGGCAATGTGCACTGGAACAGTTCTGGAGAGCACACGCTGAAGGAAGGACTGACAAAGCCGCTTGAAGGACACTGACTGGCTGCTATTAGCTTACACTAGAAACCTTTTTTCTTTATAAATGCACGCTATAGAGACACCAGATATGATTGGCAACTGTCAAAGCACGCTGGCACAGGTCTGCAGAGCACACGCTGAAGGAAGGACTGACAGAGCCGCTTGAAGGACACTGACTGGCTGCTGTTAGCTTACACTAGAAACCTTTTTTCTTTGTAAAAGCACGCTATAGAGACACCAGATATGATTGGCAATGTGCACTTGAACAGTTCTCCAGAGCACACACTGTATGCCTGACACACCAGCTTGAAGACAAGTAACTGCTATTCAATCTATAACAGTGAAAAAAAAAATTTGTTTTTAAAAGCCCGCTATAGAGACACCAGATATGATTGGCAATGTGCACTGGAACAGTTCTGGAGAGCACACGCTGAAGGAAGGACTGACAGAGCCGCTTGAAGGACACTGACTGGCTGCTATTAGCTTACACTAGAAACCTTTTTTCTTTGTAAAAGCACGCTATAGAGACACCAGATATGATTGGCAACTGTCAAAGCACGCTGGCACAGGTCTGCAGAGCACACGCTGAAGGAAGGACTGACAGAGCCGCTTGAAGGACACTGACTGGCTGCTGTTAGCTTACACTAGAAACCTTTGTTCTTTGTAAAAGCACGCTATAGAAACACCAGATATGAGTGGCAACTGTCAAAGTACGCTGGCAGGGTTGTGCAGGGCACACGCTGAAGGAAGGCCTGACAGAGCCGCTTGAAGGACACTGACTGGCTGCTATTAGCTTACACTGGAAACCTTTTTTTTTGTAAAAGCACGCTAAAGAGACACCAGATATGATTGGCAACTGTCAAAGCACGCTGGCACAGGTCTGCAGAGCACACGCTGAAGTAGGCCTGACACCCAGACGCTTGCAGACAACTAACTGCTCTTCTATTACAGTGAAAAAAAATTATTTCTTTTAAATCTAAAGCTTAACCTATTGTAAAAACAGATATGAGTGGTGGCACTGACTGTGCAAATGGGCAAGGCATCCAACCTGACACAGAAGCTGGCAGGCAGGCAACTGCTCTTCTATTACAGTGAAAAAAAATATTTATTTTAAATGTAAAGCTTAACCTATTGTTAAAACAGATATGAGTGGTGGCACTGACTGTGCAAATGGGCAAGGCATCCAACCTGACACAGAAGCTGGCTGGCAGGCAGGCAACTGCTCTTCTATTACAGTGAAAAAAAATTATTTCTTTTAAATGTAAAGCTTAACCTATTGTTAAAACAGATATGAGTGGTGGCACTGACTGTGCAAATGGGCAAGGCATCCAACCTGACACAGAAGCTGGCAGGCAGGCAACTGCTCTTCTATTACAGTGAAAAAAAATAATTTCTTTTAAATGTAAAGATTAACCTATTGTTAAAACAGATATGAGTGGTGGCACTGACTGTGCAAATGGGCAAGGCATCCAACCTGACACAGAAGCTGGCAGGCAGGCAACTGCTCTTCTATTACAGTGAAAAAAAAACATTTATTTTAAATGTAAAGCTTAACCTATTGTAAAAACAGATATGAGTGGTGGCACTGGGCAAGTAGGCACAGTATCCAATGTGAACCTCACACAGAAGCTGGCAGGCAGGCACCTGCAATTACATTACACAGGAAAAAAATAAATAAAAAAGCAGCCTGATGTTATAGCCCTAAAAAGGGCTTTTTGGGGTGCTGTCCTTACAGCAGAGATCAGATGAGTCCTTCAGGATTGTAGTGGACACTGAATACCCTAGCCTAGCTATCAATTTCCCTATCTAATCAGCAGCAGCTAAACTTTCCCTCCTCTCACTAAGCATGCAGCTTCAGAATGAATCGAAAATGGATGCTGGGAGGGAGGTTGGAGGGTGTGGAAGGGAGGGAGTGCTGCTGATTGGCTGGAATGTGTCTGCTGACCGAGAGGCACAGGGTCAAAGTTTGCCCAATGATGACGAATAGGGGGCGGATCGAACTGCGCATGTGTCTGCCCGCCGCGGCGAACGCGAACACGCTAAGTTCGCCGGGAACTGTTCGCCGGCGGACAGTTCGGTACATCACTACCCAGGATGACAGGGATTCTTCTGCTTCATTTTCCTTGGCCTGTAAGAAGTCAGGAGAATTTCACCCAGTTATAATATCTCCATCAGCTGAATGACTTTATGGTTTACAGACACTTCAAGATGGAAGGCATTCACCTCCTTCGAGAAATCCTAAGTCCCTGAGATTGGTTCACTCTCGACAGGGCCGCTACCAGAAATTTTGGGGCCCCTGTCAAAGCAAAAGGTCTGCAGTGTAGTGTGTGTATGCAGAGTGTGTGTCAGTGTAGTGAATGCAGAGTGTGTGTCAGTGTAGTGAATGCAGTGTGTGTGTTAGTGTAGTGAATGCCGAGTGTGTGTCAGTGTAGTGAATGCAGAGTGTGTGTGTTAGTGTAGTGAATGCAGTGTGTGTGTGTTAGTGTAGTGTGTGTATGCAGTGTGTGTGTGTTAGTGTAGTGTATGCGGTGTGTGTGTGTTAGTGTAGTGAATGCAGTGTGTGTGTGTTAGTGTAGTGTGTGTATGCAGTGTGTGTGTGTGTGTGTGTGTGTTAGTGTAGTGTGTGTGTGTTAGTGTAGTGAATGCAGAGTGTATGTTAGTGTAGTGATTGCAGAGTGTGTGTTAGTGTAGTGAATGCAGAGTGTGTGTGTTAGTGTAATGTGTGTATGCAGTGTGTGTGTGTGTGTGTGTGTTAGTGTAGTGAATGCAGAGTGTGTCAGTGTAGTGAATGCAGTGTGTGTGTTAGTGTAGTGAATGCAGAGTGTGTGTCAGTGTAGTGAATGCAGCGTATGTGTTAGTGTAGTGAATGCAGTGTGTGTGTGTGTGTGTGTGTGTGTGTGTGTTAGTGTAGTGTGTGTATGTTAGTGTAGTGTATGCAGTGTGTGTGTTAGTGTAGTGTATGCAGTGTGTGTGTGTTAGTGTAGTGAATGCAGAGTGTGTGAGTGTAGTGAATGCAGTGTGTGTTAGTGTAGCGTGTGTATGCAGTGTGGGTGTGCATTAGTGTAGTGTGTGTATGCAGTGTGTGTGTGTTAGTGTAGTGAATGCAGTGAGTGTGTGTTAGTGTAATGTGTGTATGCAGTGTGTGTGTGTTAGTGTAGTGTAAATGGAGCATTCCAAAAAAGTTAATTCCCCCTCCCTGGTTCTTACCTGGTCCAGGGAGGGGGGAGATTCCAAGATCCCTGGTGGTCCGGTGGCATTGTGGGCCCCCGCTCCCTACACTTGCAGAGGGGGTCCAGCGGACTGCAAGTGTACTTACAAACTCTTCCCTCTCTGTAACTCCCGCAAGTGTGGCGTGCGTGCCGTGCGAAGCGTTGCCATGGTAACCCATGGCAACACTCTAACGGCCGCACGTCTCGCGGGAGTTACAGAGAGGGAAGAGTTTGTAAGTACACTTGCAGTCCGCTGGGCCCCCTCTGCAAGTGTAGGGAGTGGGGGGTCCGCAGCTGCACATATATATAGTGATCATCGCTATATATATGTGCAGAAACTAATTGTGGGGCCCTGGACTGCAAAAGCAGTCCGGGCCCCCCAGGACCGCCGGGCCCATGACAACCGTCATGGTTGTCACCCCCTGATGGTGGCCCTGACTCTTGATTTCAAGGACGCATACCTGTCGGTTCCGATGCACCCAAAAAAAAAAACTTTCTCAGATTTCTCTGGAAAGGCCAAACCTCAATTCACATGCCTACGGTCCGGCCCTAATCTCCACTCCATGGTGTTTCACTGCACATCTACAGGCCAAAGGCATACGCTGCCTTATATATCTGGACAATCTCTTACTGTTTTGCAACAACGCCTCCAGACTTCGTTATCAGACACACTATACAATATTATTACTGGAGTCCTTGGGTTTTGTGGTCAATCGGGAGAAGTCGGCTCTTCTCCCGTTCCTGGTGATTCAGTTCCTGGGCTTCAAGAGAGACGCTTCAACCTGTGTCCCCCGCCTGCCACAATCAATGATATCAGCAATCTGAAAGGAACTACACGGGGTCCTTCGTCAGGAGTATATTACCCTCTGCATGCTAGCTCAGATTGTGGGTCTCCTTTGCGCCTCCATCCAGCTGATTTACCCAGGAACACACTATTACGGGGTAATGCAATGCCTGAACGCTCAATTTCTATGAGTACGCCCCTCTTACGATCAGATGATTCCACTCACCTCAGAGGTCAAGGAAGAACTCTGATGGTGGCTTCTCCACATGTCAGCATGGAAAGGCTAGGCAATTTTTGGACCCACTCCAGATTTAATTGTGGAGTCAGATGTTAGCCTTCAGGGATGGGGCCCATGGACATCAGTAGAAAACACCTTCCATATCAACTGCCTGGAGTTGATTGCAGGCTCCTTAGCTATCCACAGCTTAACCAGCCATCTCTCAGACTGTTGCGTCCTGTTATGGATGGACAATATATCTGCCGTGCAAGACATCAACCGCCGGGGCGGGTCCAGATTACGCACCCTCTCGGAGGTGACAAAGGACATCTACAGTTTTTCTTTCAATGCAACATCACCCTACGGGCCGAATACCGACAGGAGACTTCAGAGAGCGGTCTTCCTTCACATCTCACGGTTGAAGGGCCAATTTGTGGTGGACCTTTTTGCATCTCGGACAAACTATCAAGTTCCACGGTTCTTCAGTTGGCTCCCAGATCTGGAGTGCTCGGCAGTGGACACCTTCCTGCAGGACTTGCCAAGACAAAGTGCCAATGCTTTTCCTCCATTTGCGTTGATTTCCAGAGTTTTCTTACAGATTTGCCGACAACGGGTCGCTCTAGTCCTCCTGACTGCTCTCTGGCAGGGCCAAGCTTGGTTCCCAGACCTACTGGACCTCTCATGGCAACACCCACTCCTCCTACTATCTCACCTGGACCTTCTCTCAGATCCTCAGGGCCAACCTCATCCCATGATGGAACAAGGCCACCTTCACTTGGTGACTTAGACACTTTCCGGGGAGCTTGGAATTTCAGTGATCTATCGCAGACGTCTGAGGACCTACTATGGGATTCCTGGGCGCCTGGAACTAAGAGGTGCTATTTCTCAATTTTTAGGTGATATACCACCACCCACAACGCAATAAAGCGCAGCGCTTAACCCCTTAAGACCGCAGGACGTACCATGCCGTCCTTAATTGGCCGGCTCTAAATGCCGCAGGACGGCATGGAACGTCCTGGGCGGTCTTACCCCCCACGTGGCCGGCGGCACATGGCCTGTGCCTGGGGACCGCGGTCTGCAGCTTCCGATCGCAGTAAAATATACTTAGATCATTTATATATATATTATATATATGATCTAAGTATATATATATATAATTATAATTATAATATATTATAATTATAATTATGTATATATTTAATCAATATCCTTCTACGTGTATTTTGATATTAATATATATATATATATGGACCTTCTCTCAGATCCTCAGGGCCAACCCTATATATTGATATTAATATATATATATATAATTATATATATATATATATATATATATATATATATATATATATATATATATATATATATATATATATAAAAATAACGATAATTTAGGCACTCACCCTTAAAAAACTTTCAGTTGTCTTGCCTTAGGTGCTACCAGCGTCTGAGATATGTAGTCAAAGGTGAAATAGGAGCACTCAAAAGGACTTTTTCGATGAATTTAATGTGGTAGAAAAAGTTTACAACCAAGTGTAACGCATATCAATCGACGTTTCGACCCCTAAGGGTCTTTTTCAAGATCAAACAACGAGTGAAAAAGCAGCATTTAAATATCAAATACACATGTATAACTCACCAATCGTGTGCAAGTGATTAGCCAAACCCGGAAGTGCCCCAACGCCTCACGTGGTACTGGGCGTACGTGATGACGTGCATCATAGTTGCTAGGCAACGAAACTATACCCGGAAGTGTCCGGTCTTCATTCAGACTACTGGGCGTGTATACTGACGTGTATCCCAGTTGCTAGGTGATAGAGTGTGAACTCCCAGGGCTAAAATACAGAAAGCAAACCCTCGTGAAAATGCTCTACGCAAAATTATTGAAAGATCTCAGAAGACGAGATCTACAATTGAAAAAATTGAAAAGTAAATAAAAGAATACTTAGTACGTATTCAATAAAAACTATTCTCACTATTTGTAATGTAAGAATGAGACAGCCGAGGGGTCAAAAAGTGCTCCCGCAGTGAACCATGTGAAAGTGTGTCTATAGTGACAGTGACACACACAAAAAAAGTTACAATTCTACTCGGCAATTATGTCTCTAAAAAATCAAGGACTGATATGCTTGAGCAAAAAATTGACAGGATTAGAAATAATTAGAAATAAACAATTGGCTTCCTTAACAACCAAATTCCATGTTGTGTAACCATATATAACTTAATGGTTCAGCTATAGAGATATCTGAAGAGGATCAAGAACTGTACTTAACAACAATATTGAAAGCGGGAAATTATTCAAAGGAACATCGTAAAGGAAATATATTCATTAAGTCCTTTTGGAGTGACAGTGTCCAATCGATGTATCCAATAGGTTTCACGCTGTAACAGCATTTTGGACCTGTCTCCTCCTCTGGGGCTTGGTGGGACGTGATCGATGGCTATAAACTTTAATGTAGGGAGTCTGTGGTTCAGTTGAAGGAAATGTTTGGCAACAGGTTTATCCGATTTTTGGTCTCTAAATGCGGTGGTGATATTTGACCTGTGTCCGCGTATACGTTCTCGAAGAGTTAAGTCAGTTTTCCCCACGTATGAAAGGCCACAGGGACAAGTGATTAGGTATATCACATGATTGGTCATACATGTAATGTAGTGGGTAATTAGAATTCGAGTCCCACTATGAGGATGGGCAAACGAGTTGCCTGTGTTCATGTGACTACATGTGACACATCCGCTGCATCGGTGACAGCCTTTCTTACTGGGTCCCATGGTTTTCTGATAGCAAAACGTAGGGTCACTTTTGACTAATAAGTCTCTCAGATTTTTATTCCGTTTTAGACTAATATTCGGTTTTTGGGAGAAAATCGAAGGTAGGTTCCTATCTGAACCTAAAATTCCCCAATATTTGTGTATGGCTTGTTGAATCTGTGGGGTGCCAGTATGAAGAGTCAGTGGTAGGTACATTTTGTTCACTGGTTGAGATTTCTGTGTGGTCTCCCTAGATGCCTGTGTCATATGTCCAATTGCTTTATCCCTTGCTTTCGTCAGGACTTCGTGACTATAGCCTCTGGCTAAAAATCTATCGGTCATCTCCTGTAGTTGTTTTGCTTGATTTACAGGGTCACTGTTATACCTCAGCACGCGCATGTACTGGGATATGGGCAGAGATTCCTTCAATCTTTTAGGATGGTAGCTATTGAATTGAAGTAGTGTGTTTCTCGCAGTATCTTTGCGGTATAGGGTAAATCCTAGTTTGCCTTCATCCTTATCCTTGTACACCGAAACGTCCAAGAATTGGATTATATGTGTATCAAAGGTAAGTGTCAACTTCACAGGTAACCCTGAGGAGTTGATGTTATTGATCATTAGTTCCAAGTTGCTTACGGTATCTGTCCATATCAGGAAAATATCATCCACGAAGCGATGATACAGAAGTATATGTTCGTCAAATTTCTTCAAGATGTGTTCCGTTTCAAACAGCGACATATAGGCATTCGCATATGAGGGCGCCATGGCTGCACCCATAGAAGTGCCCATTAGTTGTAGGAAAAAATGATCTTCGAATTTGAAATAATTGCACGTCAGTGCTATTTGTAGCAACTCCATCAAGAATTCAATGGGTGGGCCATCATATTTACGTGAGTCCGAAAGGATCTGTCTTAGTGCTTGAATGCCTTCTGTATGGGGTATTATAGTATACAGATTCTTGACGTCTAGTGTGACCAATAGATGTTCTGCTTTCACTGTGGTTACATTCTTGATGTGCTTCAAGAAATCGTTGGTATCACGCAGACAAGTTGGAAGGTCCAAGACCGTTGATTTAATATGATAGTCAATAAATTTGCCAATGGGCTCCAATAGACTGTCACGAGCTGAGACGATGGGTCTTCCAGGTGGGTTTGTCTTGTCTTTATGGACTTTGGGTAATGTATACAACACAGGGTGTCTGGGGTGTTCCACACATAGGAATTTCGCCAAAGGTGTGTCAATAAAGCCCATCTGGACCCCGGTGGAAATAATAGTTTGAATCCGATTTTGGAATGCTTTTGCGGGGTTGAAAGTTAGCCGTTGATATGTTGTAGTGTCAGAAAGCTGGTTATATATTTCATCCCTATATTTAGTATATGACATCACCACAATGGCTCCTCCTTTGTCCGCAGGACGAATAATGATGTTCGGATCCGATGTGAGGTCCTTAAGGGCTGCTTTCTCTAATCCCGATAGATTCTGTCGATGGTCCGTAGGGTTTTTTAATATTTTCTCTGATTCCTTTCTCACTGACTGCATGAATGTCTTTATTGACACATTGGAGGTTTTCAAGTCTCCTGTGTACTGAGTTTTAAAAGGTTTTTTAGAAGTAATTACGGTTGTTGTATTAGTCAATGCAGAGTTGTCCTTCCATCTCTCATAGCTGGTCAAAGTACGTTGAATTTTAAATAATTCAATGTCCATCTGTAGTGGTGCTGGTTTCGATACTGGTACATAAGTCAAGCCTTTAGAGAGAACCGATAAGTGATGTTCTGTTAAAATTTTTGGTGATAAATTGAATACCGATTTCACCTCTTCCTCAGCGGTGGTTTGCCTTTTACACCTGTGCTTCTGGTGTCCCTTCTTTCCTCTCCTGGTGATGGAGTTCTTTTTCTTCCGTGGAACCGGGTTTTTGACGTGCCTGGAGATTCGTGTGGCTGAGTACCGGTCTCTAAAAAAGGACGTTTATCTGACCGAGTATTATCTTCTTTATTTTCGGCGTCAGATGCCGATTCTCCAGAACTGGTATCAATAGTTTGGAACAAAGGTTTCTTAATACGATAACGATATCTGGGGAAGGCTTCTCTGTTGGGTGTTTGATTCCCACTTAACCATCCATACACTCTGTGACTGGTGTAGTCATAGTTAACTTTGTCCAATTTCTGTCTCTTAAAACGGACAAGTTCGTTTTTATACTTATTGATGTCATCTTGCAATTTCAGCATGTGCTCTGTGGCAGCAGAGGAGTGTAATAAATCAACGTTAGTGTTCTCGACTGTTTGGATGGCTTGCTTAACACCGATCAGTTCCTTCCCCACTTCTTCGACCACTATCACCATCCAGTCGAGGGAGCACTTGTTAGCTATATTCATCCACTTACGGCAAAAGTCCGGGTTTTGCCTCCCAATAGTAGGGGAGTTCCGTACTCTAAATCCCCGGGGGATCCGCTTGGCTCTATGATAGTCGGATATAAAAATGCCGTGTAGGTCTAAGTCAACCTCCCTTCTTCTCAGTTTAATCAGGTCATTATATAAATCCTTGATGTTAGTTGTCTGTGAAAGGTCTTTAGCTGATTTAGACCATAAAATGGCCTGAGCTTGATCCTCAGATATGGAGAGGGTTTCCGCTGAGTCAGTGAAAACCCCAGCTTTGCTTAAGAAATCATCCATGGTAGCAATCTTGAGGGTGAATCTGAACGCACTGTTCAGTGAATAACTCCAACTTTGGGGGTGCCCAAAATGGTGTGACGTACACCATAAATATACAAAAAATAACGATAATTTAGGCACTCACCCTTAAAAAACTTTCAGTTGTCTTGCCTTAGGTGCTACCAGCGTCTGAGATATGTAGTCAAAGGTGAAATAGGAGCACTCAAAAGGACTTTTTCGATGAATTTAATGTGGTAGAAAAAGTTTACAACCAAGTGTAACGCATATCAATCGACGTTTCGACCCCTAAGGGTCTTTTTCAAGATCAAACAACGAGTGAAAAAGCAGCATTTAAATATCAAATACACATGTATAACTCACCAATCGTGTGCAAGTGATTAGCCAAACCCGGAAGTGCCCCAACGCCTCACGTGGTACTGGGCGTACGTGATGACGTGCATCATAGTTGCTAGGCAACGAAACTATACCCGGAAGTGTCCGGTCTTCATTCAGACTACTGGGCGTGTATACTGACGTGTATCCCAGTTGCTAGGTGATAGAGTGTGAACTCCCAGGGCTAAAATACAGAAAGCAAACCCTCGTGAAAATGCTCTACGCAAAATTATTGAAAGATCTCAGAAGACGAGATCTACAATTGAAAAAATTGAAAAGTAAATAAAAGAATACTTAGTACGTATTCAATAAAAACTATTCTCACTATTTGTAATGTAAGAATGAGACAGCCGAGGGGTCAAAAAGTGCTCCCGCAGTGAACCATGTGAAAGTGTGTCTATAGTGACAGTGACACACACAAAAAAAGTTACAATTCTACTCGGCAATTATGTCTCTAAAAAATCAAGGACTGATATGCTTGAGCAAAAAATTGACAGGATTAGAAATAATTAGAAATAAACAATTGGCTTCCTTAACAACCAAATTCCATGTTGTGTAACCATATATAACTTAATGGTTCAGCTATAGAGATATCTGAAGATGATCAAGAACTGTACTTAACAACAATATTGAAAGCGGGAAATTATTCAAAGGAACATCGTAAAGGAAATATATTCATTAAGTCCTTTTGGAGTGACAGTGTCCAATCGATGTATCCAATAGGTTTCACGCTGTAACAGCATTTTGGACCTGTCTCCTCCTCTGGGGCTTGGTGGGACGTGATCGATGGCTATAAACTTTAATGTAGGGAGTCTGTGGTTCAGTTGAAGGAAATGTTTGGCAACAGGTTTATCCGATTTTTGGTCTCTAAATGCGGTGGTGATATTTGACCTGTGTCCGCGTATACGTTCTCGAAGAGTTAAGTCAGTTTTCCCCACGTATGAAAGGCCACAGGGACAAGTGATTAGGTATATCACATGATTGGTCATACATGTAATGTAGTGGGTAATTAGAATTCGAGTCCCACTATGAGGATGGGCAAACGAGTTGCCTGTGTTCATGTGACTACATGTGACACATCCGCTGCATCGGTGACAGCCTTTCTTACTGGGTCCCATGGTTTTCTGATAGCAAAACGTAGGGTCACTTTTGACTAATAAGTCTCTCAGATTTTTATTCCGTTTTAGACTAATATTCGGTTTTTGGGAGAAAATCGAAGGTAGGTTCCTATCTGAACCTAAAATTCCCCAATATTTGTGTATGGCTTGTTGAATCTGTGGGGTGCCAGTATGAAGAGTCAGTGGTAGGTACATTTTGTTCACTGGTTGAGATTTCTGTGTGGTCTCCCTAGATGCCTGTGTCATATGTCCAATTGCTTTATCCCTTGCTTTCGTCAGGACTTCGTGACTATAGCCTCTGGCTAAAAATCTATCGGTCATCTCCTGTAGTTGTTTTGCTTGATTTACAGGGTCACTGTTATACCTCAGCACGCGCATGTACTGGGATATGGGCAGAGATTCCTTCAATCTTTTAGGATGGTAGCTATTGAATTGAAGTAGTGTGTTTCTCGCAGTATTTTAACAGAACATCACTTATCGGTTCTCTCTAAAGGCTTGACTTATGTACCAGTATCGAAACCAGCACCACTACAGATGGACATTGAATTATTTAAAATTCAACGTACTTTGACCAGCTATGAGAGATGGAAGGACAACTCTGCATTGACTAATACAACAACCGTAATTACTTCTAAAAAACCTTTTAAAACTCAGTACACAGGAGACTTGAAAACCTCCAATGTGTCAATAAAGACATTCATGCAGTCAGTGAGAAAGGAATCAGAGAAAATATTAAAAAACCCTACGGACCATCGACAGAATCTATCGGGATTAGAGAAAGCAGCCCTTAAGGACCTCACATCGGATCCGAACATCATTATTCGTCCTGCGGACAAAGGAGGAGCCATTGTGGTGATGTCATATACTAAATATAGGGATGAAATATATAACCAGCTTTCTGACACTACAACATATCAACGGCTAACTTTCAACCCCGCAAAAGCATTCCAAAATCGGATTCAAACTATTATTTCCACCGGGGTCCAGATGGGCTTTATTGACACACCTTTGGCGAAATTCCTATGTGTGGAACACCCCAGACACCCTGTGTTGTATACATTACCCAAAGTCCATAAAGACAAGACAAACCCACCTGGAAGACCCATCGTCTCAGCTCGTGACAGTCTATTGGAGCCCATTGGCAAATTTATTGACTATCATATTAAATCAACGGTCTTGGACCTTCCAACTTGTCTGCGTGATACCAACGATTTCTTGAAGCACATCAAGAATGTAACCACAGTGAAAGCAGAACATCTATTGGTCACACTAGACGTCAAGAATCTGTATACTATAATACCCCATACAGAAGGCATTCAAGCACTAAGACAGATCCTTTCGGACTCACGTAAATATGATGGCCCACCCATTGAATTCTTGATGGAGTTGCTACAAATAGCACTGACGTGCAATTATTTCAAATTCGAAGATCATTTTTTCCTACAACTAATGGGCACTTCTATGGGTGCAGCCATGGCGCCCTCATATGCGAATGCCTATATGTCGCTGTTTGAAACGGAACACATCTTGAAGAAATTTGACGAACATATACTTCTGTATCATCGCTTCGTGGATGATATTTTCCTGATATGGACAGATACCGTAAGCAACTTGGAACTAATGATCAATAACATCAACTCCTCAGGGTTACCTGTGAAGTTGACACTTACCTTTGATACACATATAATCCAATTCTTGGACGTTTCGGTGTACAAGGATAAGGATGAAGGCAAACTAGGATTTACCCTATACCGCAAAGATACTGCGAGAAACACACTACTTCAATTCAATAGCTACCATCCTAAAAGATTGAAGGAATCTCTGCCCATATCCCAGTACATGCGCGTGCTGAGGTATAACAGTGACCCTGTAAATCAAGCAAAACAACTACAGGAGATGACCGATAGATTTTTAGCCAGAGGCTATAGTCACGAAGTCCTGACGAAAGCAAGGGATAAAGCAATTGGACATATGACACAGGCATCTAGGGAGACCACACAGAAATCTCAACCAGTGAACAAAATGTACCTACCACTGACTCTTCATACTGGCACCCCACAGATTCAACAAGCCATACACAAATATTGGGGAATTTTAGGTTCAGATAGGAACCTACCTTCGATTTTCTCCCAAAAACCGAATATTAGTCTAAAACGGAATAAAAATCTGAGAGACTTATTAGTCAAAAGTGACCCTACGTTTTGCTATCAGAAAACCATGGGACCCAGTAAGAAAGGCTGTCACCGATGCAGCGGATGTGTCACATGTAGTCACATGAACACAGGCAACTCGTTTGCCCATCCTCATAGTGGGACTCGAATTCTAATTACCCACTACATTACATGTATGACCAATCATGTGATATACCTAATCACTTGTCCCTGTGGCCTTTCATACGTGGGGAAAACTGACTTAACTCTTCGAGAACGTATACGCGGACACAGGTCAAATATCACCACCGCATTTAGAGACCAAAAATCGGATAAACCTGTTGCCAAACATTTCCTTCAACTGAACCACAGACTCCCTACATTAAAGTTTATAGCCATCGATCACGTCCCACCAAGCCCCAGAGGAGGAGACAGGTCCAAAATGCTGTTACAGCGTGAAACCTATTGGATACATCGATTGGACACTGTCACTCCAAAAGGACTTAATGAATATATTTCCTTTACGATGTTCCTTTGAATAATTTCCCGCTTTCAATATTGTTGTTAAGTACAGTTCTTGATCCTCTTCAGATATCTCTATAGCTGAACCATTAAGTTATATATGGTTACACAACATGGAATTTGGTTGTTAAGGAAGCCAATTGTTTATTTCTAATTATTTCTAATCCTGTCAATTTTTTGCTCAAGCATATCAGTCCTTGATTTTTTAGAGACATAATTGCCGAGTAGAATTGTAACTTTTTTTGTGTGTGTCACTGTCACTATAGACACACTTTCACATGGTTCACTGCGGGAGCACTTTTTGACCCCTCGGCTGTCTCATTCTTACATTACAAATAGTGAGAATAGTTTTTATTGAATACGTACTAAGTATTCTTTTATTTACTTTTCAATTTTTTCAATTGTAGATCTCGTCTTCTGAGATCTTTCAATAATTTTGCGTAGAGCATTTTCACGAGGGTTTGCTTTCTGTATTTTAGCCCTGGGAGTTCACACTCTATCACCTAGCAACTGGGATACACGTCAGTATACACGCCCAGTAGTCTGAATGAAGACCGGACACTTCCGGGTATAGTTTCGTTGCCTAGCAACTATGATGCACGTCATCACGTACGCCCAGTACCACGTGAGGCGTTGGGGCACTTCCGGGTTTGGCTAATCACTTGCACACGATTGGTGAGTTATACATGTGTATTTGATATTTAAATGCTGCTTTTTCACTCGTTGTTTGATCTTGAAAAAGACCCTTAGGGGTCGAAACGTCGATTGATATGCGTTACACTTGGTTGTAAACTTTTTCTACCACATTAAATTCATCGAAAAAGTCCTTTTGAGTGCTCCTATTTCACCTTTGACTATATATATATATATATATAAATATTAAAATACACTTAGTGTATGTGTAAATGTGTGTGTCTATATATATATATATATATATATATATAATTATATATATATATATTAATATCAAAATACACGTAGAAGGATATTGATTAAATATATACATAATTATAATTATATATATATTTTATAATAAAAAATATGTAAATACTTAAAAAAAATTAAAAAATAAATAAATAAATTATAAAAAATATATATATGTGTGTAATTTCGTTCTAACTGTATTTTGATATTAATATATATATATATATATATATATATATATATATATATATAGATATCAAAATACACGTAGAACGAAATAATATATATATGTATATACCTAAGTATATACGTATACATCACTATATGTATACCTATATATAAATAAAAATAATTGTAAAAAAATTATATACATATATATACATATATATATATATATATATATATATACACACACGTGTATATATAATAATTTTACACATATATTTATGTAATAATTTTACATAATTAGGTCCTTTAATTAATTACAATTTGCAGGACCTGCCTAACAACCCAGGCCGAAAGTATAGGGAATTTAATTTGCTAGCACTATATTTATCCCTATAACTTTCCAAGACACTATAAAACCTGTACATGGGGGGTACTGTTTTACTCGGGAGACATCGCTGAACACAAATATTTGTGTTTCAAAACCGTAAAATGTATTACAACAATGATATCGTCAGGGAAATTGAAATTTATTGCATTTTTCGCACACAAACGGCACTTACACTGTCGATATTTTTGCTGTAATACTTTTTACTGTTTTGAAACACAAATATTTGTGTTCAGCAACGTCTCCTGAGTATAACAGTATCCCTCATGTACAGGTTTTATGGTGTTTTCAAAAGTTACAGAGTCAAATATAAGGCTGGCGTTTCAGTTTTTTCACAATGAAATTCGCCAGATTGGTTACGTTGGCTTTGAGACCGTATAGTAGCCCAAAAATAAGAATTACCTCCATAATGGCATACCATTTGCAAAAGTAGACAACCCAAGGTATTGCAAATGGGGTATGTTCAGTCTTTTTTAGTAGCCACTTAGTCACAAACACTGGCCAAAATTGGCTTTCAAATTAGTTTTTTGCATTTTTCACACACAAACAAATATTAACGTTAACTTTGGCTAGTGTTTGTGACCAAGTGGCTACTAAAAAAGATTGGACATACCCCATTTGCAATACCGTGGGTTGTCTACTTTTGCAAATGGTATGCCATCATGGGGGTAATTCTAATTCCTGGACTACCATACAGTCTCAAAGGCAACGTAACCAAACTGGCAAATTTCAATGTGAAAAAACTGAAAAGTGTAACATGCTATATTTGACCCTGTAACTTCCCAAAACACCATACAACCTGTACATAGAGGGTACTGTTTTACACGTGAGACATCGCTGAATACAAATATGTGTATTTTATTGCAGTAAAAGCAAACAGTATTATGACATTCACAGTTAGAATGTCACATAGAACTAAGAAAATTTTAAAAAATCGTATTTTCTCTCTTTTTTTATATTGTATTCATATTATGTTATGTTCCATACCTAAATATTTGATGTTAAATGAAAGCCCTGTTTCCCCTGAATAAAATGATATATAATAAGTGTGGTTGCATTTAATATGAAAGAGGTAAATTATTGTTGAACAGTCATATAGTCAAAATCTGTGGTTTGTTTACATTTTTTATGGTTCACAACTGGTACATTTGGCTGCGGTCTTAAGGGGTTAAAAAATGAGAACTTACCCTATATATAGACTTGGGTTATATTGGTTCATATGTACATGTAAAAAGAAAAAAATACAATAGTGCAAAAATGTAAGCATTAATAGGTGATTTATAATAAGTAGATAGATATATGCTTACAATGTAGTAAACCTTTTTTATGGTATGGCTCTGAGACGTGCCCTTCTAGTGGCAAATACACCTCTTCTTGTATTTAGAGTTCTCCACAGTGGTACATAAAAAAACATAAAGGGAGCATACAATAGTGAAAGTACCTCTGTAACAGTGCTTATGAGGTATACTCTATATTACTGGCTCCAAGCTTGTAGTCACACTGTCAAGTATAGAGTGTCAGTTCCCCCTTTTCCTTGGACCCAAAATTATAAGAAGCAGACCAATGGACTAAGATTTAGTATGATAAAAACAAACCTAGCTTTAATGTAAATAAAACAAAAAATATAAACTTTAAAATCCAAATACATACAGGTATGCGTATATCAGTCCACAATGCCTCCGAGACGTGTTTTGCCCAACTCCCGGGCTTTTTCAATCGGTCTGAATTGAATGAAAAAGCCCAGAAATTGGGCAAAACGCTAGAAAGAGGAAGTGCTAACTGGGGGAAGGGAGTTTTATTGTCTGTGTTCCTTTTTTATGATTGGTTTATCTTGTTACTATGTAAAAGTTATGCTGTTGTGGATCTTAATTAAAGAAAGTCTTAAGCAAAATATTCGCCTCCTGTCATTAATAAAATTAAGATTATAGGTACACTAAAGCTAGTATAATCTACAATTATTGTTTTTCATTCCTGTACCTGTTTTTGATATCTGTGATATTGGGTGTTAGCAGGATTGATGGTTTAACTCAGTGCACATCTTGCCACATGTATGCATACCTGGATGAATCCGTCCAGGGTCCATACCTCTGTGGCAGGTGTGAGCGAGTGGCTTCTCTGGAAGCTCGGATTGGAGATCTGGAGAAGTAAATTGCAACATTAAGGAAAATTGACAATCTTGAAAGGGGTTTGCTGTTCACTGAGCAGAGTTTAGTGGATACAGGTAGTGGAGTGGGAGGAGATAAGATAGCTGGGGAACAAGCACGTAGCTGGGTAACAATTGTGTAAGCTAGTAGGGGGGAGAGAAGAGGAAAGGGCTAGCTAGTACTGATCTTTTTTTTAAGTTTTAAAGTTTTTATTGAAAATTTGCGCAGATACAACAATATGTCAGTTCAACATAACATTAAAGAAGAAAAAAAACAGTGTGTAATGGTTTGCATATAAATTACATCCGTTCAGAATCGTTCCAGTATATTTTAGGTCTTGTGCGTTATCGCTCTAAATACAAAACTAGCTAGCTCCACACGTGGTCATTGTGGAAGTTATGTTCACTTTACCAGTAAGGCATTATGAATTATATCCAACCAAGTGTCTAATAAAGTACAGATTAATATCCTGTCTTCAGTAGACAGTCTCCAGGTGTCCAATGGGTTGGAAGGATATGAGGGGAGGGAACAGAGGTTAACTTTATGGCGTTGCTCCTGATTTGGGTCAGTGTTGTGTTAGCTATATTGTGTGGTTCTTGAGGTAATCGCACCAAGGTTGCCATGTAGATGTGTAGGTAAGATATTTATCAGTGATGGAATGGCAAAGTTCCTCTAGGCCCCTAGTCTTTTTGACTCTTTGAATCCACTCACGAATGGAGGGTGGGTTCGGGCGTTTCCATAGTGCAGGAATGAGTTGGTTCACTGCAGATATTAAATGACTTAGTAGGTCTGACGACCGTTTAGGTGTGTCTCGGGAGGGGATCAAGAAAATAAAGATTTCTGGGGTGAATGGGATATGCGTGGTCAGAACAGACTGTATTAAGCCATGGATTCGTTTCCAGTAGCTGTTAATTACTGAGCAGTTCCACCAGATGTGTGCTGTGTTGCCTTCAGGTGTCTGACATCTCCAACAATGGTGTGAGAGTGTTGGGAATAGGGATTTTAGTTTTGTAGGTGTGTAATGCCATCTCACTATCCTTTTGTAATTGCTCTCTTGAGTTATCGTGTTTCGTGAGGATCTGTGAATTTGCTTGAATATAATACGCCAGGTTTCTGGTGGGATGGGTGTATTGAGTTCTTTTTCCCATGATGCAGTGAATGGTGGAGGGTGGTGCGGTTGAGTCTTTGCTATGGTTGTGTACATTGCTGAAATTAGTTTGTTCTTTAAGGTGTGATCCTTGCAAATTTGTTTAAATTGTGTTCTAGTGCGGAGTGGTTTTTGGGCTAACGGTCCCGTGTGTATGAAGTGGGTGAGTTGTCTATTTGAAATTTTTGTATCTTGTCCCTCTGTGATGGTATGTAGGGGTTTTATCTGTTCTTCCGTGTCGTCTATGATGTCTTCTAGTTTCAGGTAGTCTGAGTTGTGATAATGTTTAAAGGTCCTACCATCTTCCCCAGGTTGAAATAGTGGGTTGTGAGTGAGTGGGTATAGTAGGGACGGGTATGGGGATATCAGATGATGTACTCTTAGTTTAGCCCACATGCGAATTGTCGGCGAGATAGTGGGGTGAGGGATGTGCATGAGGAGCGTGTGTCCAGATTTGTGCCAAGGTATTGTGTGTATGGGTACTCTGAAGAATGTATCTTCTATTTTTACCCATTGAGCGGCAGAGTGTGGGAGTGTCCATTCATATATTCTAGTTAGAAGGACTGCTTGGTGGTATTTCTCTATGTCTGGGAGGCCCATTGAGCGGCAGAGTGTGGGAGTGTCCAATCATATATTCTAGTTAGAAGGACTGCTTGGTGGTATTTATCTATGTCTGGGAGGCCTAGGCCTCCCTTGTCTTTAGGTCTTGTGAGGAGTGAGTATGCAAGTCGTGGGTTAATGTGTGCCCATATGTATGTTGTGAATGTTTTCCGAACCATTGTGAACCATGATTTAGGTAACGTGATGGGCAGAACTTGCAGTATGTATAGTATTCTAGGTAGAACATTAATTTTTAGAATGTTCAGCCTGCAGAACCATCCAAGCTGTTGTTTGTTCCAGGTGCTGAGGTCTGAATTTATGCCTTTCATCAGGTTATGGAAGTTACTCTTGTATAGGTGAGATGCGTCTTTGGTTAAATGGATTCCTAGATATTTTATACTGTGAGGGGCCCAGACAAATTGATGATCTTGTTGTATGGTGGTTTTGTCTTGAGGATTAATGTGCAATGGTAAAATCTCGCATTTACTGAGATTGGCCTTGAAATTGGAAAGGGCGCTGTATGTGTCCATTTCTGCCATCAGTGGGGGTACAGATGTTATAGGGTCTGAGGGGGGTACAGATGTTATAGGGTCGTACATATAGGGGGGTACAGATGTTATAGGGTCGTAAAGAGCATTTTGTCTGCAAATGCAGCTATCTTATGCTCTTCCGTACCTGCTTCGATGCCCCTGATTTGAGCGCTGTCCCTGATCCCCTGAAGGAAGGGTTCTAGGACCAGGACAAACAGTAGGGGGATAGAGGACAGCCTTGTCTAGTGCCGTTCGTTATTGTTACTGGCTCCAACAGTTGCCCGTTTATGCGAATGTTTGCTGTGGGAGAAGAGTATATTGCGTTGAACCATTTTAATCAGTGTGTGCCAAAACCCATATATTGCAGGGTATGCGATAGCAAGGTCCAGTCTACCCTGTCAAATGCTTTTTCGGCATCAATTGAAAGAAGTAGACTAGGACACTTTGATCTTTTGGCTTTGTGTATGAGGTTTAGTAGTTTTGTGGTGTTGTGTTTTGCTTCCCTGCCCGGAATGAAACCTGATAGATCTGCGTGTATTAATCCTGGTAATAGTGAGTGCAGTCTATTGGCTAGAATTTTCGTGAACAGCTTCAGGTCTATGTTTATTAATGATATCGGCCTGTAGCTGCCAAATTGAGTCAAATCCTTTCCTGGTTTAGGAAGCAGTGTGATTGTTGCATTTAGGGCCTGTGGAGGAAGGGTGTCTGTTTTGAGTAGCGAGTTGAATGAGTTTTGGAAATGGGTCGCTAGTATGGCTGCATATGTCTTGTAATATTGGCTGTCAGCCCGTCTGGGCCCGGGCTCTTCTCTGTTGGTAGGTGTTTGATTGCCTGTAGGCATTCATCCCTTGAAATAGGACTTTCTAGAGAGTCCCGAAGATTTTGTGGGATAGAAGTGCGAATCCTATGGGAGAGAAAATTTTGTATGTCTGCTGCATCTGGGGGTGTTTAACTCAAGTTGTAGAGTGAGGAGTAGAAATCCTTGAATGCTTTGAGGATGTCAGTCATTGAGTGTGGAGTTTTCCCTTGGTATTTCGAATGGCTGCTATAAATGTGTGTTCTCTTTGTTTTTTTAATGCATGTGCCAAAAGGCGCCCACATTTGCCCCCTTGTGCATAGTATGGGCTTCTAGTTTTAGCTAGTGCGTGTTTAGTGCTGACGTTGAGAATCGTGTTTAGTTCTGTCCTTTTCACCACCAGTGTCTTGTATGTAGCTAGGGTTAGGTCTTTTTTGTGTGTTTCTTCTAACTTCCTAATATCCCCGGTTAGGCTCAATGTGCGGGATTCCCTTTGTTTTTTTTAGTCTAGAGGCAGCTTGGATGAACGTACCCCTAATAGTGCTCTTGTGCACTTCCCAGATTATGGGGTATGGAGTTTCTGGGTGTACGTTTAGATCAAAGTATTGGTTCAGGGATTCTTCAATTTGCTTTTGTTTGTCGGGTTGGTTTAGTAGAGTGTCATTTAGCTTCCATTGTGTCCTAACAGGGTGTAGGGAGGGGACGGTAATGGATAGGGAGATTGGTGCGTGTTCTGACCAGGTGATTAAGGCATATTTACACAAATACAATGTGTGCTGGCACTCAATAACGTCATTAGGTGCAGGTATTCGAGGTTATCCCCAAAACAACCTCATATTATCAAAAACAAGTAGATATGAATACCGCACTCAAATGTATGACAAATCTCAATACCAAACGTTAGTAATAATGCAATTAATTTATTATTCTCTTAACCTACTATGGGAAATATATATAATTGTCTTTCATAGAATGATTTCATCGTATGTGTAGTTGCATTCATTTCATCATATATACAGTAGCTATTTACAAATAATTACAAAATCCTCCATAAATACTATTTGCTATTGCACAGTTTAAATTCATTGTATGTACAGGGAGTGCAGAATTATTAGGCAAGTTGTATTTTTGAGGATTAATTTTATTATTGAACAACAACCATGTTCTCAATGAACCCAAAAAACTCATTAATATCAAAGCTGAATATTTTTGGAAGTAGTTTTTAGTTTGTTTTTAGTTTTAGCTATTTTAGGGGGATATCTGTGTGTGCAGGTGACTATTACTGTGCATAATTATTAGGCAACTTAACAAAAACCAAATATATACCCATTTCAATTATTTATTTTTACCAGTGAAACCAATATAACATCTCAACATTCACAAATATACATTTCTGACATTCAAAAACAAAACAAAAACAAATCAGTGACCAATATAGCCACCTTTATTTGCAAGGACACTCAAAAGCCTGCCATCCATGGATTCTGTCAGTGTTTTGATCTGTTCACCATCAACATTGCGTGCAGAAGCAACCACAGCCTCCCAGACACTGTTCAGAGAGGTGTCCTGTTTTCCCTCCTTGTAAATCTCACATTTGATGATGGACCACAGGTTCTCAATGGGGTTCAGATGAGGTGAACATGTCATTAGATTTTCTTCTTTTATACCCTTTCTTGCCAGCCACGCTGTGGAGTACTTGGACGCGTGTGATGGAGCATTGTGCTGCATGAAAATCATGTTTTTCTTGAAGGATGCAGACTTCTTCCTGTACCACTGCTTGAAGAAGGTGTCTTCCAGAAACTGGCAGTAGGACTGGGAGTTGAGCTTGACTCCATCCTCAACCCGAAAAGGCCCCACAAGCTCATCTTTGATGATACCAGCCCAAACCAGTACTCCACCTCCACCTTGCTGGCGTCTGAGTCGGACTGGAGCTCTCTGCCCTTTACCAATCCATCCACGGGCCCATCCATCTGGCCCATCAAGACTCACTCTCATTTCATCAGTCCATAAAACCTTAGAAAAATCAGTCTTGAGATATTTCTTGGCCCAGTCTTGACGTTTCAGCTTGTGTGTCTTGTTCAGTGGTGGTCGTCTTTCAGCCTTTCTTACCTTGGCCATGTCTCTGAGTATTGCACACCTTGTGCTTTTGGGCACTCCAGTGATGTTGCAGCTCTGAAATATGGCCAAACTGGTGGCAAGTGGCATCTTGGCAGCTGCACGCTTGACTTTTCTCAGTTCATGGGCAGTTATTTTGCGCCTTGGTTTTTCCACACGCTTCTTGCGACCCTGTTGACTATTTTGAATGAAACGCTTGATTGTTCGATGATCACGCTTCAGAAGCTTTGCAATTTTAAGAGTGCTGCATCCCTCTGCAAGATATCTCACAAGTCCTTCTTTTGACCCATTTTGCCAAAGGAAAGGAAGTTGCCTAATAATTATGCACACCTGATATAGGGTTTTGATGTCATTAGACCACACCCCTTCTCATTACAGAGATGCACATCACCTAATATGCTTAATTGGTAGTAGGCTTTCGAGCCTATACAGCTTGGAGTAAGACAACATGCATAAAGAGGATGATGTGGTCAAAATACTCATTTGCCTAATAATTCTGCACTCCCTGTATATATACAGCTGGTAATGATCCCACTGGTGGTGTGGAAGCAAAATATTTAGCATGGTACCAAATGCTGCTGCCTATATGAAGTCATAATGGGGAAGAAAAAATTGAAAAAAATGAAAAAAATTGAAAAAAGAAAAAAGACAAAAAATAAAGTCCTAATATGCCACAGTCCAAAAAGATTGTGCACTATATTAATCTCTATATATAGGTGGATCTCACCAGTCTGAATATTCTCTTAGTATGAAGAGCTGAGAAAGCTGGAGGGTTTTGTAGAAAAAAATGAAGTAGATGAAATTGAAGAGGGTGAATCTTCCTGCTGCGACACCATATGATGTAAAGATCACCTCACCGACACTCGGTGTGTATACGTGTGGTCAGCGTTACAAACAATCCTTGGGCTACAGAAAATCCTTGGGCTGCACGCTTGGGACGTCCATGTCCCTTCAACGGCCCCACAGGGGCCCTGAGAAGTCCCTTAGTCTACAGTGGGCTGGCGTTGGATGACCCCGATGTTAAGGTGAGGGAGTGTGTGCGTGGCCTTACTATAGAGTTTATTGGATGGCCTTTGGTGTCAGGGAGTGAGTCCCTTGTTCAATCTGTTACTTTCGGCCGTCCACTACCTCTGGAGTTTTTTTTTTTTGTTCCTTAAGTAATGGGGTGCTACTGGGCTCATGGAGCACACGGAGCGCAACCGCGTGGAAGCTTTTGGTTACTTTGTGGAGGTTTATTCTTAATAAAGTTAACTTAGTGTAAGGGGGAGGACGAGAGAGAGTGTGCATGTTTTGGGTAATTCAGTCTAATCCCAGGCTTGTTCATAAAATCCCTTTCCCTGGATGTGAGAGTAGGTAGCGCCATGCGCGTTGTAGTTTGTTACTCCCTCATCCCTAGGCTTGGACTATCTAGGTCTGGGTCGATCAGTGCCCCTTGCCGTCATGAGTCTGTCATATTTACCGCTTTTGGTTCATCTTTGGTCAGGTCTGTTCTAGGTGATAGGTTGCCCCTAATAATGCCATGTTATGTTACATTTGTATTTACATTCGGGTACATGCATATATATATATATATATATATTTGCGTTCAAGGCATTCTCATATGATATGGAATACGCTGGTGAAGAGGAGTAAAATATAAGGAATAGTCGGTTGAGGTGTGCCGAAACCGATGTATGCTGTAGCCCGGTAAATAAAGTGGGATTACATAGAGGAAATATGAATAATGGGAGTGGAGGGTGGGGCTGTTCGTCTAGACCAACGAAGGTAAGTAAGGAAAGGGGGGAGTCCCTTAAGTAGGTGTATAGCCCCTCCCACAACTTCAGGCCATGCCTTCCATGATATGATATGGAATACGCCGGTGAAGAGGAGTAAAATAAAAGGAATAGTCGGTTGAGGTGTGCCGAAACCAATGTATGCTGTAGGCCGGTAAATAAAGTGGGCAAAAAGAGATAAATAAAAGCAAAACATTTATTCAGAAACATAGTACATTATTACATACTAAGTAGACATCTTAATGAAAGCCCTCCTAATCTCTTGGACTGGGTGTGGGATGTAAGTGGCGTAAGCCGAGGACTTCCAGCGACCCAGTGTCTTAATCACGTGTGCTGGGATATCTTGCCTAGAGGCTGTGGAGGCGGCTCCGATTCTAAAGGAGTGCCCTGAGTAGTTGCTAGGATTTAGACCAAGCCTGGTGATAAGTATACAGACATAAAGCATACATTTTGCCGTGGTAATAATTGCATCATGTAGTAATAGTAGTGGTTTTGTGGTGCGTGTTGGTGTTGTTGCTAAGAAAGCGTCCAGGACTTTCACCGGGCACTAATTGTTCCCTGTGGGGTAGTAGGTTATGTGAACCGGTTCCCTCATCTGACTTGTTTTGGTCTTAGGTAGGGTCTGGACATAGTGGTCTGTGTGTTTCACAAGGTAAGAGGTGAGGAGGCACCCTTGACTATGGCGCTGGCCACTAATGGTCTCTTGGTCTAAGGAAACCAAAAAAGCCTAGATAAATGGCGGTTTTAATAACAGCGTGCGTATGGGGTTCAAACGGTGCCTGGTCGAGTAGGTCGGACAAGCATTTGAACATTTTAATGTCAATGGCCAGTCTCTTGAGTGTTGCTGGACTGTCTGCTTTCGCTATGCCCTTGAGCAGTGTTCGGATGGGGTAGTAAGTTAAGAAATCCTTATGGTTAGGGAAGGAGCAATACATATGGTGTTGTATACCCGTGAGATACAGCTTAATAGTGTTATGAGAGAATTGAAATTTAAGGTGGCAAAAAGATGCAAAAGCTATCAGTGAAGAAACCTCAAACCAGTTGGATAGGTGATGGTCAGACATAAATTGTTTGTACAAGTGAAAAGCTCTGTGATATGCGCGTTGAGTGCTGGTGTATAAGGCTAACTTGGTGAGAGCATGGCTGTGCTGTTCATCTACTCCATGATAAGGTCTTGGAATGTTGGAGCTGGGGTTGCCAAACGAGCTGCCGAGGGTAGGGACAGTCTGAAGGGAGGAACATGCTCCTCCCATTCCAGTCCGAGAGGAATTTGTACCACATCTGGAGGTCAGTGGTCGCAGGACAGTCCAAGGATATGTGGACATAGTCGTTAGAGAAGGTGGGGAACAGGGCGAGGAGCCTAGAAATTAAAGCCCTGCCCTGGCATGGCGAAATTTAGTGATACCAAAAGTGATTGTAATTCTTTCCGATTGCAAGACCCCCTGTGCATGTAGTGACTAATATCGTGTAGGATGTGATCGATCTTAACTCTAGGGAGGCTGGCCATCATTGTTGGTGAATCCAACAAAATACCAAGAAAGTTTATGATCG
Source organism: Pelobates fuscus (assembly GCF_036172605.1). NCBI lineage: Eukaryota > Metazoa > Chordata > Amphibia > Anura > Pelobatidae > Pelobates > Pelobates fuscus. Next base: position 85,538,379 of record NC_086324.1, read on the forward strand.
TGTCCGTCCCTTCGGTTTTAGTGGGTGACACGGGGATACCAAGGGAGGTGAATAGCTTGACTGCTTTGTCTAGACTACGTGGGGTGTTGGAATTAGATTCGATGAACAGAAAATCGTCTAAGTAATGTATCACATTTGGACACCTGCAGGTATTAAGGAAGAGCCAACACAAAGCTTCTGCGAATGTGTCAAAAATCCTCGGACTACTCTTGGCCTTCAAAGGTGAGCTTTGTTAAAAAAGTAGTAGGCGCCTTGCCACTTAACACCATGCAGGTGCCACAAAGAGGGGTGTATAGGTAACAATTTAAAAGCATTGACAATATCAGTCTTGCTAAGCCAAGCCCCCAACCCTGCCGATCTGATAGCTGCAATAGCGTCATCAATAGTGGAGAATTGAAGGGAAAATTCCTCAGATGGAATCAGTTTAGGCTGGGAATGGCTGAAGAGTGAGGTGTGGATAGGTCAATGATGAGTCTTAGTTTCTCCGAATTTTTTCTGGAAACCAGCCCGATAGGGTTAGTTCTCCAGCTTACAAAAAGGCCCAACAGCAGGTGAGACCTGTGCATAAAAATTCCACAAGGTGTTTGGAGGGGTGAGTGGACAGCATACGTGCAAATACAGGAACGTTCACTGGAGACAAATAAGGTTTCTGGTACATTTTATTTGGGCACATGGATTTCACATGTGCCCTGAAACAATGCGAGTATACATGTAATAAGTGGCAGGCGCTGTAACCGCAGGAGCCCTCATTGAAGTTGTTGCATATCTGAGATTTGCCTAGTGTGACGAGACCAATCTCGCCACATTGCATTGGAGGAGCCTGGTTGCCCGCCTCTTGCCCTGTGACTATGGACCCTGGGAGATTTGGCCCGTTCAATTCAGTATGATAGGAGTTATGTATTTTTGTTTCCTTTTGTGTTTTACTGGTAGCATGTGCTCAGTGGAGTCTGCCTCTATCCCTGGATATAATTGGATTAGTTTTCCTATTGTCTCCGGTAAAACCGGTTTGGGCCAGATAGCCATGCTGCCAGCCAGGCCCCAAAGTATACTTTAATAACTTCTGAACCCCTGGTCTGATTCATGCCATTTTTTGATATGTTGTTCCCCTGAATGGATTGATTGTGAATATATAATGTTTATGTGAATGTGATGTATATTTTAGAAATTATGAATATGCTGTAAAAACTGTATTTTTCCTGCCTGTGATAAATTACATTAACCCATTGTGTTCAGTAATTATATCACAGGCAGAGTGGATGATTTTATGTGTTTGTGCTGGGTGTGTTTTATGTTTTACTGTTCGGGATTGGTTACATGTTGTCCCTCCCTCTGGGATGTCCCCTTGCATGGGGACTTGCATAAAAGTCTGTGAGTGTTAATTAAAACAGACCACTGCTTGACCCTCAACACGGAGCCTTGTCTCGTTCTTGGGGGGATTTACTGTATGCTGTTAGAGACTGATTGCCAGGAGTGTAAGCTGATTGTCTGCTTTTCCTGTTCGTCTGCTAGCAGCTATTTGTGAGGTTCCAGTTCGGGAGTTTGGAGTGCTACCTTATTCCCTTGTATGCAGTTCGGGAGTTTGGAGCATTCCCTTGTATCCAGTTCGGGATTTTGGTGTTTTACTGAAGCTGCCTTTATATCTGAAAGGGGAATATCGCCTGAACGGATTTTAACCTCTTGTCTGCTGAAACGGTCCGTTACACCTAGGTACACTACTGGATGACCCAGTTTGTCTCTGGTCTGTTTCTCAGCCCTTGTGGGATGTTGTGAGGATGAGCCGGGAGCAGTGTCCGGACAGAGGGGGCAAAGATTAGCTGTGTGAGCGGGTGACGTAAATATGGCACAAGCTGGTGTCCTAAGCCCCGCAAAATGTCTGAGGAACAGTTCATTGCCCAGTTGGCTCCAATCCATCTGGATGCCATACTGGGACAACGTGGCCGACACTTTTGATGAAAAGGACTTGTGGTAATCATAAAAAGTATAGCCACCATACTTATTACCTAGGTCCACCAGCTTATGCATATATAGATCCAGTTCCTCCCTCCTAGGGGGATGAACCACGCATAGAATATCCCTAAAGATACCGAAGGCCAGAACAAAATGGGGAATGGCCAGTTTCTTACTGAGTCTGGGGTCTCTGGCTTTTAAAACCACCGAGATGACCCCGTAATCATAAGAACGGTTTTCCACGACATCCTGGGAGGCAATGAGCAGTGAGACTAAGTTAACGTCCTTGCCTTTCAGGATGTCCTTTTTAAGATTAGCCGGAACCATGTGGGAAGGATTAATAACGTGGGCGGCTGCCTTGGTGGATATGGAATTACCTGCTATTGCTATGGGTATGACCGGGATTACTTCGGTGAGAGGGCCAGGAGGCTGTACTGGGAAGCTACGGGCTTCTAGTCTCTCCAGCCTGTCGTTGACCTTCCCCATAGAAGAGATTAGGGAGGCAACCATAGCGTGGAGAGTCGGATCTTGAGAGCCGCTTGTGCCTTCCCCTGCGCCTGTATTAAGGGTATCAGTTCTTAGCAATTTGAACAATTCTGCTTTCCTGGCAGTAGCCGGGAAAGGGACACTGCGTTTGCGTAATTCTGCAGTGATGCGGGGCATAGTCCATGATCTGATGGACGAGGGACTTCCCATGTCGCCCTTGCGAGTCAGGGTAACTGACCTAGCAGGAGTGCTAGGGATTGACATATCCTCACTATCGTCTGGGAGTTGGGACATACTGAAAATATATAATAGACATTGTTGGTAACCAGGGGTGGGAAATAACAGGTAGCTAGCTAGTGCCAGATGGCGAAAGATTATTCTAGGATTTGTGGCAGGTGAGGCCCTGCTAGTGCCAAGTGGCTAGAGAGGCTCTACCTATGAGTTGGCGCAAGGGGTGTGGTATCCTACAACGGTGATGGAACTTTGGCCTCTCCATGAGTAGACAGGGGGGTATTTGGCCGTGACTAGTGTCGCCCTCTCTATAAAATTTGTGAAGGCGACTGTGACGGAACGCTGGCACTCCGACTGAGTACCTCCGCCAATCGATGCGCCTAGTGCTCGCTGAGGACTCCAAGCACTCCAACCGACACCATCAGCACTGCAGACCCCACTTCCAGCGATACAGCTATGCCGGGGTCTCGCCGTCTCCACCCAGCCTGGATCCACGACCAGGATCCAGCTCCCAGTGGGTGAACCTCTCCTAAATCCAGAGAGCATAGCAGGAACAAATTAAGCTATTGCGAGAGCTTACTCTGGGGAGTAAGTGATTATAGCAATCCCCAGAGTGTAGGTATCCCTTCCCCCGAATCTTCGAACGGGACTTAGTCTCTGCAGCTGAAAGTTCAGTGTAGGAGAAGGTAAGGGTCAGCGGTGTTCGCGGAAATGTGTAGCCAATTTTAGTTCCACGGATTTGGCTACACATGCCGCTGACCTCGTTGAATGAACAAAGATGGACGCCGCCACGTGTTCATTTGCACGAACTGCGGCCACCCAGCGGCCGGCAATTAACCTGAAGTAACCTCACAGCCTGGGAGGTAAATTGCCTGCACACTTCCACTTCTGGGTGGTCTGCCTGTGTGGTACTTGGTTCAGTAAGCCCCATTTACTCAACCAAGTGGAAAATAGCCAGGAACAAAATATTTTAACTAAGTCTGGGGACACTGGGGACACCGTCTTAAAGGGGCATTGTCACACAAAGTCTCAACATGTCCCCAGATGGTTCTTAAAGGGCCAGCATGGTCCAATACAAGTCCATAAGCCACAATATAGTTCTTAAAGGGCCAGCAGCAGCACAATATAAATCACAATATAAATCCATTAGCCCAAATAATGTTTTTAAAGGGCCAAATCTCCCAGGGACCATAATCCAGGCACAAGTGGCGAGGTTAATTTCGCCACAGCGACTAACTATGATATGGCCCGAGGGGCGTATAGTACCTCGAAGTGGAGGATGGAAGTTGGCCTCGCAGACCGCTAGGACTAAGTTGCAGGGAAAATATCTAAAAGGCCGTGTTGACAATAATGTGAACCACATACCTGCAGGGTAAGTGAGCCCTGGCTTTTGTATGAGAGAAATCAGAGGTATCTTTGGGCAAATCCAGCCACTGTACATTGTCCTTGATGTATATAATGTTATGCATATGTGTATACGCCTTTAAGAACCAAGCGCATGTATTCTGTGTAGAATGGTTCAGGGAAATCATAGCGTTCATATGATGCCGGCATACGAAAACCGCCAGCATTCATGTCATCGTTTCACGAACGGTGAATTTCAACACCATTCGTGAAACGAACAAACTATCGAATGGAGACCACACACCGGAGGTCGTGTGGCACCCATTAAGGATTGCAACATTGTTGCAATCGGCAATTAAGAGGATTCAGGGTGGCCGTCGTTCGGCTACCGACCACGAAGCGGTCGGCCATCTTGGATCCTTTGTTAAGCCCAGCGGTATTTGGTCGTCGAGCGCCTGGAACTAAAATCGGCTACTCGACGGCACGAATACCGCTGGACTTCCAAGCCGTTCGGGAGCCCCGGTCCTTCGGTAATGTGTTTCTATAGAGTCATTCGGTAGTTTGAAGGTAACTTAGAAATAATGTGTATTTTGTGCGGCGTTCGGTTATTTAAGCTTGGATCCGAGTGGCACTTTCACGAAATGTGCGCTCAGACCCCAGCTATCTACCGAACATCCATTCGTTTAAATCAGATGAATATTGTGTAAGTGATGTATTTTTATGTGAAATATTGGTTCTGCCGCACGAGGGGATAATCCACTTAACTGTATATTCTGGTGGGAGTGTCCCTCTCGTGCAGCAGTGTATTATGGGAGAAATGTCCAGGTTGCTAAGTTCCCCATGTAGTCCCTTACTGAACAACCCCTGCAATGTCAGTAGGGAAACCCCTTGCATGGAGAATTGCATAAATACTGTGACCTGTGAATAAAGCACTCAGTTGACTCCCAGCCTATGTTTCGTCTAGTTCTTGGGAGGGAAGGATTCTTACTACGCTACCTGGGATATTGTATGCTGTACCTGCCTATGCTGATTATTACCTGTGTTCCTGTCTACCAGCAAAGATCTTGTGGATTATACTGTTATAATCACACTGGGAATTGCTATGCTCTGCATACTCCCCTGAGCTTGAATTACTTAGCTCTTTTAAGAGCTGTTCCTGTTACGCTCTCCTTGGAGGAGAGGTCTTCCCCACGCAGTCCTGGATGCTGGAGGTTCATACAGGGTGGAAGGAAGAGGTCTTTCTCACATGGTCCTGGAGGACAGAAGCTGATCCAGGGTGGAAGGAAGATGGCGAGACTCCAGTCAAGCTACGGCGGTTGCGGAGTCTGTAGTGGCTGTGGTGTCCGGTGCGGTGCTTGTGGTCTTCGGCGCAAGCTAGGAAGCATTCATCAACGGAGGGTACTCGGTCGGAGTATGGGGAGCTCCGTTACAATGACAAAAAGAGTTGCCACATGTTTAGTCTGACCTAGCTGGGGAATCCACAACTATTCTTGTGTTATTGTCTGGGAGACCTTAGAGAGCCTAAGAGAGACTGTAATTGTTTTCTAGTACAAGAACCAATTGTTACTTAATATGATTCAGTATCCTGCATATATATATATATATATATATATATATATATATATGTATGGGAAGGCTGAGCTTATAGGTGAAGCCTGAAGTTGTAGGAGGGGTTATCTAGCCTATAAATACACAAGCTGTCCATTCCTCTGGGCGAATACTGCCTGGTTCAGTACAGAACCATCTACTTCTTGTTCAACGGTTGTCAACACGAACTACTTAAACTCCAGACTAGCTGGTCTTGGCATTGTGCAGCCTACACAAGTATTCATTTTACCAGACTCGAGTAAAGAACAGCTACTTTCCTCAAAGCTCATGAGGCAACGCCACGTTTGGAGCAGCTGTGGCTTTTACTGTTGCTGTTTGCACATGTTTTACAACAAAACCATAAGTTTGCTCATTCAGCCCATGTTGGGCTGCACTATCACTGACATTCAGCATGAATTTGCCCAATATTTGGCCTTTCCCTAATTAGGGTGGCATTTGCAGTCCATATTCTGCCCTCATTTGAATATGACGAATTTCATTACTAATGCAAATTTGGACTATTTCAATCATACATAGCATTACAGTGATACCTCAATTAGGTTCATGTATTCTGCTTACTGTATTCGGCCCTCATTTGGCCATATTGATTTTATCACATGCAGTTCAGTTAGTCACCCTACATTTTAATGTATAATAAATTCCATATTCAGTTTTTTATATATACTTAAAGTTTTTCTTGTGAAAGGACGCACAGTGGGAATTCACAATTAGATACAGCACTTCTAGGTATCTCTCTTTCATATCCATATTGATTGGCCTAGGTCAGGGGTAGGCAACCTACGGCACTAGTGCCATGCACGGCACTCAAGGTGTCTTTGCACGGCACTCAAGGCTGCTAGAGCCAAACAGGCTCTGGCCTATCAGGAGTCCCAGTGAAACTTCAGATATCTGCTAATACAAAAAGGTGGTGAAGGACAATCCTCAATGTATGCATTGCAGCACGTAGAGGAAGTGATCTCAGATAACTATCTCATATCACTTCCTCCCAACGCTTGTAAATGGGAATCCACACTGTAGTAGAGCAGCCCGCAGCTGCTGTTGCAGCTCCTGTCCTTGACCTGTACCTGGCCAGTCTTGCCCCTTACTGGAACCCAGGGAAGCCACCCACACTGCTAGATATACACAGAAATGCACAATAACCCTCCCCTCATACAAATAATATGAACAGCCCACAAACAAACATACACACAATCCGCACAAACGTAACCCGCTAACAATGCATATACATGCACACAACCCCACATGCAGCCTCTCAGATGCATTACCCCAAACAGCCCCACACACTACCAAACACACAATGTGACATATCCATCCACACTGACAATTCCACAAGCAGCCCCCATACACAGCCCACATTGATATGTATCATACATGATACCATAAACTACTCCTGAACATATACAATATAATAGCTCATATATGCACAAATATAAAGATAAATAGCAATTACAGTATAAATAACACAAGCAGAAAACGGCAGCATACAGACCGCAATTTAAAAAAATAGGACCGGCACGCTACGGGACATCACAATCCTGTATTGGCACAGTGCTACTAAAAGGTTGCCTACCCCTGGCCTAGGTTTATGCTTTTTGTCACAAGCTCCATTTTTAGCTAGGTTTCCACTATTCTTACATATCACCCTGTTGCTGATGTTTTAATCTTTAACCACAACACAGGTACGTTATACCCTTTTCTCAGTTAGCACTTATACAATCCTGGACATATTCCTACTAGTGTTCCCACTGTGTCTTTAGGTTCCTCTCTATGATATTCCTTTCTCAAGCTCAACCACACACTAGTGTGGCAAGATACGTATGTTCCAACATACTTTCTATGAATTCATTATGTTTCTATTCCCCTACATTCATTACGGATAGATCAACTTTGTGTAAAGAGTATTGGTGCAATGTTCTAGTATATATTCGTCCATCGACCTAACTCATAGCTAGAGCCTCACTCCACCTTCTCCAGGTTATTATATATGGCCCCACCCGTCACAGCCACTCATTTGAATCTTTAACTTGTCACCAAAAAGGCAACATTCCTGATACTTTGTTCAGTGACCTCAATCCGTCAACAATTTATAGCTAGAACCTCCCACATTCACTTGGTATTTAGTAATGGCTTACCTTCCTCTCGTTAATTTCTAATTTCTTTGCCACTAGGCCAGTTGATGCAGAGTTATACTTTCACCAGCATGGCCATTAAATTTACACTTCATCGTAGTATGTCTCACACCTTGGGAAATATGATAACAACAAACTGGAGACATTAGAATCTCCTAACTCAAGAGCTCCTAACCATCCCATGGAGTACCCTTCTTCATACCCCTTACCAGGATAATACCACCAGTTACAATTGCTCAGGCTCGAGCAGACCCATTTTGGGGGGAAACTTACATTCACAAGTTCCCCGTTATCTGTACTGACGCTGCTGCCCACTCTGGATTTGCAGCCATTTTCGAGAATAACTGGTTCCATGACATATGGTCTGCAGAGACACATAGCCTACCCTCTTGTAGTTAAACTTCAGCTCTCTCCGAAGTATACCCCATTGGGGCTGCCGCACACACCTGTGGGTCTCTGTGGAGTGGGATATCTGTCAAATGCTACTCAGACAACACAGCAGCATGTGAAATTATAAATAATCCTTCTCACTAACAATAATGAGGTTAATTGGGAAGTTGACTTGGCTGACAGCAATAAAGACAGTTTCCTTGCCCGTATACACATACCAGGCCATCACAACATAGCAGCTGAAACTTTCTCTTAACCACAATTTCGGGTATTCTTCCAAGCACACCCTATGGCTGCCAAACAACTTACCAAAACACTAACATTTCAGGACCTCATACTGCATTAGCTCATCTCCTTGCCATGGTAGATTGCTGGCACATGCAGCACTATTGGCCAATAACAATCATTCATATACTAAAACTCAGACAATTTTCAATAATTTTACTTCATAATTTCTAATCATTAATCCGTACTTAATTGATACCATGGTGGTGTTCACTTCATTTTCCCACCTCAACCTTCAATTAGCTCACAACACCATAAAACTGCTTGGATGCAACCTTCAACATTTTCAGACAATTCTTTTAGAATAGGCGATACTTCTACAGTCTCTAGTAGAATATCCCAGTATACACCATCGATAAATGGTACAATGATACATCAGATGCATCCCTCAATCAGAGAGGGAATTGAGACAGGCATTTAAAGTATTGGTTATGTAATGTCAACATCAACAAAACACCAAAAAATGGCAATCTACAATACAGAAATAATAGAGAGGGACATAGCGCAATATTGTCACAGAGAATAGAAATAAGTGATATAGAGGATTGCACTCACAAACATAGTTTGATTGAAGGCATATCAAATATAATGGTGTGAAAACTTCAGGACTGGTTGGACATCAATTTCATGCATAGGAGGAAAAATAGAAATAATAGTGCAGAGTATCCAAGTAAAAAAGTTACACGCTTTATTCACAAATACACTTACAAAATGGAAGTGTCAAACAGGCACATCAGGTTCAGATGGAATAACGAATCCCAATGGAAGAATCCAATGGAGCAGGAAAGCCAGATGTACAAATGAAGTAAAATAAAAATGAAGAATAAAATCAGCAGTAAAATACTCTAAACACTGTACTGAACAAGCCCTACGCGTTTCGTTCAAAGTTGGACTTCCTCAGGGGCATCGAGCATAATACCGTCCATATGCAGGCATTGCTGTTTATGTAATGTCAACATGTATTAAAGTGTTAAACTTTTTGCCCCTCTTTTTACATGCCTACCCAAACATCGGTTTCGGCACCCCACAACCGACTTACACCATAACCCTGCTTATTGCCCCTGACCACAAATACAGTATCTCACAAAAGTGAGGCACTGACTTAACCATCATGGGCATGGAGTTCAGCAGAGCTTCACAGGTTGCCACTGGAGTCCTCTTCCACTCCATGACGACATCATGGAGCTGGTGGATGTTAGACACCTTCCATTTGAGGACACCCCACAGATGCTCAATAGGGTTTAGGTCTGGGGACATGTGTGGCCAGTCCATCACCTTTCCCTTCAGCTTCTTTAGCAAGGCAGTGGTCATCTTGGGGTCGTTATCATGTTGGAATTCTGCCTTGCGGCCCAGTTTCTGAAGGGAGGGAATCATGCTCTGCTTCAGTATGTCACAGTACATGTTGGCAGTGACGGCAGCACTCATGCAGGCCCAGACCATGACACTTTCACCTCCATGCTTGACTGTAGGCAAGATACACTTGTCTTTGTACTCCTCACCTGGTTGCCGCCACACACGCTTGATACCACCTGAACCAAATTAGTTTATCTTGGTCTCATCGGACCACAGAACATGATTCCAGTAATCCATGTCCTTAGTCTGTTTGTCTTCAGCAACTGTTTGCGGACTTTCTTGTGCATCATCTTAAGAACAGACCAATTTGATGCAGTGTGCGGCGTATGGTCTAAGCACTGACAGGCTGACCCCCCACCTCTTCAACCTCTGCAGCCAGGGCCGGATTAACATAGGGGCTGATGGAGCTGCAGCTCCAGGCCCATGGAATAGGCCCATTAAAATTTTTTTTTTTTACACACTACTCTTAGGTTTGCCACCTGACTGGTATTTTACTGGCACGGCCGGTATTTGAGGCTGCCTGGCCGTGCTGTTATTGCAGTAATACCGGCAATACAAATGCAGGTATTTTTCTCAGAATAAATGGAGATCACTCTGCAATACCAGCAACAGCCAGTAGGTGTCACTGTGTGTGGAGAGAGGCAGGGATAGGAAGTTACAGCATATCCCTGCCTCTCTCTACTACTCACTGATCCGTGGGGGAGCAGCAACACAGCACAGAGTCCAGACAGCAGCTCTACAGCTCAGGTAAGTGAGGGATGGGGGAAAAGGCAGCAGGGACACATGGGGACACTGAGACACTAGGGGACACTGAGACACTAGGGGATACATGGGGACACTGAGACACTAGGGGACACTGAGACACTAGGGGACACAGACACTAGGGGACACAGACACCAGGGGACACTCAGACACTAGGACACATGGGGACACAGACACTGGGAGACCTGGGAACACAGACACTTGAAAACATGGGTACACTGAGACACTAGGGGATATATGGGGACACTGAGACACTAGAGGACACAGACACTAGGGGACACATGGGGACACAGACACTAGGGGACACTGAGACACTAGGACACATGGGGACACAGACACTGGAAGACCTGGGAACACTGAGACACTTGGGGACACTGAGACACTGGGACACATGGGGATGCTGAGACACATGGGGATGCTGTGAGACATAGGGACATTGGGAGACACTGAGACATTGGGACACGGAGACACTATGTCCCCATGTCTCCCAGTGTCCCCATGCCCCCCAGCCAGTGTCTCTAGTGTGCCCAAGTCTCCCAGTGTCTGTGTCCCATGTCTCTCAGTGTACCTAGTGTCCCTATGTGTCCCAGTGTCCCTATATGTTCCAGTGTCCCCATGTCTATGTCCACAACTGTCCCCATGTCTCCCAGTGTCCTCAAGTGTTGGTCTCCCAGCCAGTGTCCCCTCGTCTCCCAGTGTCTCTGTGTTCCCATATCTCTGTGTCCCTAGTGTCTTAGTGTCCCCAAATGTTTCACTGTCCCCATGCCTCCCAGTTTCTGTGTTCCTAGTGTCTCAGTGTGCCTAGTGTCCCCATGTTTCCCAGTGTCCCTATATGTCCCAGTGTCCCCATGTCTATGTCCACAACTTTCCCCATGTCTCCCAGTGTCCCCAAGTGTCTGTCTCCCAGCCAGTGTCCCCTAGTCTCCCAGTGTCTGTGTTCCCATGTCTCTGTGTCTCTAGTGTCTTAGTGTCCTCAAATGTTTCAGTGTCCCCATGTATCCCAGTGTCTGTGTCCCTAGTGTCTCAGTGTCCCCATTTCTCCCAGTTTCCCTAAATGTCTCAGTGTCCCCATGTCTCACTGTGTCCCCAGTATCCTAGTGACATGGGCACACACTGAGACATTGGAACACTGGGAAAAATGGGGAAACTGAGACACTGGGAGACTAGGGGACTGGGCAATATGGGGACACTGACACTGTGATAAATAGGGACACTGAGACACTGGGTGACTTGCGAGACTGAGACACTGGGAGACAGGGAGACACTGGGAGCAATCCATATATACAGCAGAATCAAACTGTGAGTAGTTTGTTGGTGATTTTACAGAATTTTCTCTGATGTCACTCCTTGTGATTTACATCATGTGATGTCACGCAAGAAAGGTGGCAACCTTAACTACTCTTCATATACTCTTGCTTAAAGGAGCACTATAGGGTCAGGAACACAATCATGTATTTCTGACCCTATTATGTTAAAACCACCACCCTGGCCCCTTCTTGCCTCCCTAAATATAGTACAATCTTACTTGTATTCAAGTCTGCAGCTGCTGGCTCTGCCTCTGAACTGACTGTCTGCTGACATCATCAGAAGTGGTGGTCTGAGCAAATTACAATACTTTCCCATAAGATTGGCTGAGACCGTAAACTAGACAGATCAGGGGCAGAGCCAGAACAAGTCCAACATAGCCCTGGCCAATCAGCATCTCCTCATAAAGATAAATTGAATCAATGCATCTCTATGAGGAAAGTTCAGTGTCTGCATGCAGAGGGAGGAGACACTGAATGGCAGTGCTGCACACTAGACCGTACTGCCCCAGGAAGAACCTCTAGCAGCCATCTAAGAAGCAGCCAAAGGAGTTATTTTCTCTGAAAAGACAGTGTTTACTGCAAAAAGCCTGAATGGAATGATTCTACTTACCAAAAAAAATACAATAAGCTGTAGTTGTTCTGGTGACTATAGTGTCCCTTTAAGTTTGGAAGCTTAAGAGGGATGTATGGGAACAAACTTGTGTGTACTGGCTGACAATAAAATTAGTTTAGGTAATTAGTTTAGGTAAAGAGACGTTGGTCTCTCTAACACTGTGGCATGTTCCCTTTCTTCTATACTCACTACATACACATTTTCTCTGTCTCAGACTATATACCAGGAACTTCTGCCTGCTAGTAAGAAGGTAAGGAGACAAGTGGACCAGCGAGTGCTAGGGTAAAGTCCTTAGAAAGCATGAAGTGAGTGCATCATTAGACGCATTTATGTCAAGCTCAGGGTGCTGCCTGACTAGTATGCCCTTAGTTGGACAGCCTGCAGGATTGGCAGGCAGCCTGACATGCATTCATGCCAGGCTGACCTTCCAATTCTTTGGACAAACATGCCCCCTTTTTGGGCATGTTCACCCCCTTTTGGCAGGTCTGGTCACGTGATTCGCACCAGTGGCACACCCTTTTACCCCACCCATTGACCTCCTGCTTCACTGGACACTGCTGTTAGGTGTTATGGATTTACTTGAAAGCTGAAAGCATAAATTAGAGAGAGATTAGCATAGAGTATGTGTTTTCTTATAGCTGCATCCTATGAGTTTTCCTCCAGCACCATCTCCATCAGATACATGACGCTTGGAAGGTATGACTGTTTTAGTGTTTTTGGTTGATAAGATTCAGTAATTAGGACCATCATAATTGTCAGCACCAGGCCCACTGTGCTCTTAATCCGGCCCTGTCTGCAGCAATGCTGGCAGCACTCATACGTCAATTTAACAAAGACAACCTCTAGATATGTGTCAGGATCAAGCACGAAGAATTATGTAACACAGAGGACTGATAGGTAACGTATACCGGACCTTAGAATGGCTGGACTAACGTACCAAAGAATAGTCAGGAATAGCCGAGGTCAAGGGAAACAGAAAGAGACACAACGATAAGGAAATACCAGGAGTCAGGGATGCCAGAAAACAGGGAAGTCAAAAACAAAGTCAAACAATTAGAATCAATAACTTTTCATGTGTGGACAGTAAATGCCATTAACCACATTTTTATAAGCGGATGAAATCGTGACAATATAACACTAAGGACGTACACTCAACTTTTTTGGTCGACCATGGCGTGGCCTGTTCTGAGTGAAACCTGTAACGGATCGCGCCTGGCACCCCGACTTGGTACCTCCGTTAATGGATGCTCCTAGTGCTTCCTGAGGACTCCAAGCACTCTGGCAGACACCACAATCACCGAATCCGAGAAACCTTTTAAATTCTCCCAAGCGTATGAATGCTGTAGACCATTGAATAGGAACCATACGAATAGGCTTGTACTCCTAGCAGTCAACTGGAACAGCATACAATAAATCCTTCCCCCAATAATGAGACGACACATCACTTTGAGGGTAAAACAGGAACTCTGGACTGGCTCATCCAGCCTGGCTTTTATTACACTAATCCACATACAGGCCACACCCAGGGGGAGGCATAAAATAACCAATCACATACATGGTTCAGCCCACACATCCCCTCCCCTCAGATAACATTAAACTCAATTATCCGGTACACTTTTTCAGCCAAGTTCTGGATGTACCCCAAAACCCGGGGGTACACCTTTAAATCCAGCATCGCTGGATAGCCCTTATTCAGGGGGACAACATATCCAAAATTCAAGTAATTCGGATGAATGGTTCGTGAGATATGGGGTTCCAAAGATTTGACCGACCGCATGGGTAAAGTATCCGAAAACAGTTCCATGCATTTTGGCCCTGCGGTCGGTCACAAACAAGGGAATGAAAACAGGCGAATTGCCTGTGTTATAGAGCCTGGAGAGGGTTTGAATGAATTCCCTTGTTTATGGGGTTCTTTCTACCGAACGGCGGGTCATTCGGTAGTTTCCATACGAATTTCTGGAAGTATGGAGGTCTCAGCGGTGTTTGCCTAGTCAAGTGTCCGATTTTAGTTCCAGACACTCGACGGCAAAACACCGCTGTTCGGTAGTTTAAGATGGCCGCCGCCACGTGTTTGTTTCCCGAATGGCGGCCACCCAGAGGACAAAGAATACATTACACGGATTGCCAATTACCCGTTTGCAACATTGTTGCAAACTGTAATTGGAGGCACACTTATTCCTGGGTGGTCTGGTTGTTCGGTAGTTTCACTCAATATAATAAATGGAGTGATTCTACCGAACAATCAGATGAATGCTGCATACATATCCCAGGTTAAACTTAATACACATATAATATTACAGGCAGTACACTAGAATATGTATCACAGTCTTAAAGGGACAGTAGTCCCAAAAGTCCCAATATGTCCATAGATGCTGTTAAAAGGGCCAGTAGCAGCAATATACAGTACAATATGCCCCAAATAACCCAGGGGCCATAGTCAGCAGGTAGGAGGCTAGCAAACAGGCTTCTCCAGGGCCCAGTGGCGAGGTTGGTTTCGCCACATTTCTCCCCTTTTCCAAACAGACTAACAGGGTACCTGACCTCTTGCCGGTCAGTGCCCTTGTTAGTCCAGCAGCCCACCCACAAAACAGAAACAGCAGTACAGCCCACCCACAATAAATGGTTACTACACCTGAGTAAGAGAAAAACTTGTCCAGGTCCAGGTGCCTCACCATGGCTGTGTGGGGGACTGGTAGGCTGTTTTGGTGGGTTGCTGAGTGGGCAGAGCCCAGCGGTACTCTGCCCTGGTGCCAGCACTACCCCGGGAGTAGTCTGGTTGGAGCCTTGCTGGAGACCGACTGCCTCCCCTTTAGCTGCGCAGCTCTGCTGCTGGAGACCGACTGTCTCCCCTTGAGTTACACAGCTCTGCTGCTGGAGACCGACTGTCTCCCCTTTAGTTACACTGCTCTGCTGCTGGAGACAGACTGTCTCCCCTTTGGCTAAACAGCCCTGTTGTGGGGGGGCAGGACCGACCGTCCCTACCCCCTGTGCTGGAAGTGCAGAGACCATGGTCCCATCTGCACAGGTGTGGGGCTTACAGTCTCCCCCTGGTACATTAAGCTGTCGCTGGGGAGAGGTGGTAACCAGCTCCTCTCCCATTAGAACACTCTGCCCATCGATGATCCGTCGCTGGGGAGAGGTGGTAACAATCTCCTCTCCCATGCCTACTTTCAGTCTTTGTGGAGGGAGACCGACTGTCTCTCCTCCCAATTCAGTGTCCTGCTGCTGGGGAATAGAGACTGGGCTCTCTATTCCCAAACAATCATGCTGCTGCTGGGGGGTAGGACCAACTACCTCTGCCCCCTGTAACTCAGCCTTCCGCTGGGGAGGGAGGACGCTGCTCTCCTCTCCCTGCACTTCACACTGCCTTCCCGGCATATCACTCTGCTGCTGGGGGGAAGGACCAACTACCTCTGCCCCCTGTAACTCAGCCTGCCGCTGGGGAATGGAGACTGGGCTCCCAATTCCCTGTGATTCACACTGCCGCTGGGGAATGGAGACTGGGCTCCCAATTCCCAACAAATCACACTGCCGCTGGGGAGGGAGGACGGCCCCTTCAGCTCCCTGTAACTTGGGCGCAGAGACCACGGTCCCATCTGCGCTGGTGAGGGGTTTTCTGTCTCCCCTTGGTGGGTTAGGTTGTCGGTGGGGAGAGGGGGTATCAGGCGCCTCTCCCTGCACTGTAGACTGCCGCTGGGGATCAGGGCTGACCCTCTGTACTCCCTGTAGGCAGGGCGCAGAGACCACAGTCCCATCTGCGCTGGTGAGGGGCTTACTGTCTCCCCTTGGTGAGCTGTGCTGCCGCTGGGGAGAGGTAATAACAGGCTCCTCTCCCTGAACCGTAGACTGCCGCTGGGGATCTGGGCCGACTGCCCAGCTTCCCTGTAGGGCCAGTAGAGAGACCTCGATCCCATCTCCACCTGCCATCTGTGGGTCTCTCCAGGACAAGTCTATGAGGTCTGGTTCTGCTTGTCGGGTAGGTTGGAGCTGCACGAAGCTGAGCAGGTGTTGGTAGTCCTGCTCCAGCTCCCACTCCCTTGTTACCAGGTGGGTCATGTCTTTGCTCACCTCGCATTCGTCAGCCCAGACATACATGCCCATCCGGTAGTCGTAGATGTCCCAAAACCTAGACCCCTCCGTGCTGCCAAGATCAATGTCGTCCTCCAAGGCATCCCATAATAAACCCGGGCCATCATAATCATCCCCCTCCGGTAAGTCGTGCTCGGCCGTCCAGGGGGTAAGTCGAATGGTATGCCACCAGAGGGCCTGGTATGCGTTGTCTAGCCAGATCTCTCGCCATACCAGGGTCTCTAGTCTTGTCACCCACTCATCCAGGGGCTGCTCTCCCAATAGATACATGCGCATCGCCACACGCTTCTGTAGCCGCTGCTCATCACTGGGGAGACTCTCACCTCGCCGCCACTGGGCGTCTTCCAGGGCATCATACCAGACTTCCTTTCTGTCTGCATCCCTGTAGTCCGCGGCCGCCTCCTCCTCCTCATCATGGAACGCTGTCCAAAAACTAGCTGATTCCATCCTGCTGTAGCCAGGGGCGCTGTACGGATACTAGCGTTGCCCTCAATTTGTAATTCCAAACGTTACCAGTGTCTCTGAGCTGCTTCTCCTCGCACTAGGACGCCATCCCACCGCTTGCCACCAATGTAACGGATCGCCTGGCACCCCGACTTGGTACCTCCGTTAATGGATGCTCCTAGTGCTTCCTGAGGACTCCAAGCACTCTGGCAGACACCACAATCACCGAATCCGAGAAACCTTTTAAATTCTCCCAAGCGTATGAATGCTGTAGACCATTGAATAGGAACCATACGAATAGGCTTGTACTCCTAGCAGTCAACTGGAACAGCATACAATAAATCCTTCCCCCAATAATGAGACGACACATCACTTTGAGGGTAAAACAGGAACTCTGGACTGGCTCATGCAGCCTGGCTTTTATTACACTAATCCACATACAGGCCACACCCAGGGGGAGGCATAAAATAACCAATCACATACATGGTTCAGCCCACACATCCCCTCCCCTCAGATAACATTAAACTCAATTATCCGGTACACTTTTTCAGCCAAGTTCTGGATGTACCCCAAAACCCGGGGGTACACCTTTAAATCCAGCATCGCTGGATAGCCCTTATTCAGGGGGACAACGTATCCAAAATTCAAGTAATTCGGATGAATGGTTCGTGAGATATGGGGTTCCAAAGATTTGACCGACCGCATGGGTAAAGTATCCGAAAACAGTTCCATGCATTTTGGCCCTGCGGTCGGTCACAAACAAGGGAATGAAAACAGGCGAATTGCCTGTGTTATAGAGCCTGGAGAGGGTTTGAATGAATTCCCTTGTTTATGGGGTTCTTTCTACCGAACGGCGGGTCATTCGGTAGTTTCCATACGAATTTCTGGAAGTATGGAGGTCTCAGCGGTGTTTGCCTAGTCAAGTGTCCGATTTTAGTTCCAGACACTCGACGGCAAAACACCGCTGTTCGGTAGTTTAAGATGGCCGCCGCCACGTGTTTGTTTCCCGAATGGCGGCCACCCAGAGGACAAAGAATACATTACACGGATTGCCAATTACCCGTTTGCAACATTGTTGCAAACTGTAATTGGAGGCACACTTATTCCTGGGTGGTCTGGTTGTTCGGTAGTTTCACTCAATATAATAAATGGAGTGATTCTACCGAACAATCAGATGAATGCTGCATACATATCCCAGGTTAAACTTAATACACATATAATATTACAGGCAGTACACTAGAATATGTATCACAGTCTTAAAGGGACAGTAGTCCCAAAAGTCCCAATATGTCCATAGATGCTGTTAAAAGGGCCAGTAGCAGCAATATACAGTACAATATGCCCCAAATAACCCAGGGGCCATAGTCAGCAGGTAGGAGGCTAGCAAACAGGCTTCTCCAGGGCCCAGTGGCGAGGTTGGTTTCGCCACAAAACCTTTCATGTGAAACCGCTGTACCCCATTCAAACCTGAGACCTTGTAACACTAACGAGTCACATGACACCGAGGAGGGTAAATGGCTAATTGGGCCCAATTTGGACATTTCCACTTGCGGTGTACTCACTTTTGCTACCAATGGTTTAGACATTAATGGCTGTGTGTTGAGTTATTTTGAGGGGACAGCAAATTTACACCGTTATACAGGCTGTACACTTACTACTTTACATTGTAGCAGAGTGTCATTTCTTCAGTGTTGTCACATGAAAAGATATAATAAAATATTTACAAGACTGTACTTACTTTTGTGAGATACTATATATATATATATATGGCTGGCGCTACCAAAAGAGGACGCAGGTGTCCTGGCGACCGGCAGGAAGGAAGTGGCCTAACCTCCACAGTGGCGTCACTAGGGGGGGCAATGGATGTGCACCCGATGTGCCTGCAAAATGATATTCCATCCTGCCTGTATAGTGAAGAGGCCAGCCAGGGAACTCTATCTATATCAGCATTACCTTGCAGCTCCTCTGAGTGCCCTGTCTAGGGACCTGGAATGTGACGTCACTTCGGCCCAGGCACCTGTACAGGACATGCAAGGGAGTTGCAAGGTAGAAACTACCATAACTAAGTGCAGATGTCCAGGTGACCTGGGACGAGGGGATCGGCCCAACCTCTAAAGTGGCATTACTAGGGGTTGTCATGACTATGCTCCATATGTGCCTTCCCAAATTAAATGCCATAATACCTTCATAGTGGAGAAACCAGCCAGGGAGCTATATCTATATCAGCATTGCCTTGCAGCTCGTTTGCATGCCCTGTAGATGCGAGGTCCCGGGAGCTGGAATGTGAGGTCACTCCGATCTAGGCACCTCTACAGGGCACGTGAGGAAGCTGCAAGGCAATGCTCATATAGATCAGAAGAAAGTCGTGTAAATGTAAGTATATACTTAAACATACACTAGAGGGTTCTAGATACCCAGTTAAAAGTAAATAATTACAAATGTAGAAGCTGTATATATCAGTCAAACTTGAGACCAAAACCATAAAGAGAAAAAAGGTTTATATTAAAATAGCACAATTGTATTCCAATATTGACAAGATACAAACTAAAAACATATGAAGTCATGCAGTATTATTAAAACACCACAAAGTCCAAAACTAACCACTACTACCGATGTATAATAGTAACATATAGCCCCACTGGTCATGACCCCTGGAGGCTATTAATACCTTAAGGTGCAGAGTAAGTGGTGGTAAAGAAGTCTTTGTGCTTTTTCATTCCAAAATGTGGATGCAAAACGGCATGGTACCCTACATAGTAGAGATCCTGCTTGCACACAAATAGATGCCACAATGGATATATACCTTAGTTAAACCACATAAAATGGTGAAAAGAAGTACAATACTAATTTATATTTTAACTTTATAACACCAATAAAGAACAAAAATGTGAATGTATGTAAAGATATATTTCTGGTATACCTTCCAATCTAAAGCATAAATTTACATAACTTTCTTTCTATTTGTATTAAAGGGAGTCTCCAGTGCCAGGAAAACAAACCGTTTTCCTGGCACTGCAGTTCCCCTCTCCCTCCCATCCCCATCCCAAGTTGCTGAAGGGGTTAAAACCCCTTCAGTGACTTACCTGTATCCAACGCCGATGTCCCTCGGCGCTGGGTCAGGCTCCGCCACGCTTCTCCCCCGCCGACATCACTTGGCAGGGAGGGGAGACCTATTGAGCATGCGCGGCCAGCGGCGGGGGGGACCTAATGCGCATGCACGGCAATGCCATGCACGCGCATTAGACCTCCCCATAGGAGAGCATTGAAAAATGCTTTCAGTGCTTTCCTATGGGGATTTTGGAGACGATGGAGGTCCTCACATAGCGTGAGGAGGACTTAACCCTTCAGGGTAAATATTGCAGTTTATAAAAACTGCAATAATTACACTTGCTGGGTTAAGGGTAGTGGGAGTTGGCACCCAGACCACTCCAATGGGCAGAAGTGGTCTGGGTGCCTGGAGTGTCTTTCTTGGAGTGGGCCTCTGAGTGGCAGCTTTCTACCTACATACTCACCATATCCACTCTTTCTATTTTATATTGCTATAGATCAGAGCTCCCTCTGCACAACGGCAGCCAACTGGACCCCAGGCTGTGAATCCATTCCAGCTCTCCTAAAGGTAGGGAGACTAGGTGGGCTTTAAATAAAAAAAAATCCTCTAATACAAATGTTATTTTTTTTATTTAGTATGTATGTGTGTGAGAATAGCTGTCAGTGTGTGAACTTGTGTTTATGTGTCTGTCAGTGTTTGTGAGTTTGTTTTACTGTGTATATGTTCCCCCACACTAAAATTCCTAATCCCCATAATTCTTCCCCATCCCCCTGTCAGAGCTCCACTACCCTACAATAATTAGCTTTCCTGTGCAGTTTTGGGTGATGCTGGATGTACTCATCATGCATATTGTGAGGACGTCCGTCAGTTAGGCGACCAGAAATTGCCTAATCACCCGGAAATCCCTCTGGTGACTGTCTGGGAGACAGCCACTAGAGGTGGAGTTAATCCTCAAGTGTAATTATTACAGTTTATGAAAAAATGCAATAATTACAATTACAGGGTTAGGGACATGTGACACTAAGTTCAAGTGGTCTGGGTGCCGATAGTGTCCCGCAAAAAGTGAGACAATAAAGTACTTAAGCAATATGTATATTTCAACTATTTTATATATACTCCACTGTAGAATATTTTACTAATACAGAGTCAATACAAACATGGTAAATTACCTGTTGTTTGTGCAGCTTTCACTAAGCCCCTGCGGAAGATGTTTTTTAATCTCATCTTCATGTGGAAGTTCTTGGCTCCTCCTGTTACTGATATTAGGAGATTGGGAACCTCCAGGCCCCAATGTTCAGTCATTAGCTGGTATAAAACATAGGATGGTGTATCTGATGATACTCGAACATACTGCTGGTTAAAATATTAGTACAAAGAACATTAGTAAGAATAAAATAATTAGCAATGTTTTGTATTTAAATTAGTGAAGTTTAAATATTTTACTCTACAAGTTTTAGACATTGGTTCATTATTTGTGCAGCAACAGTCTAAGATAAAATGATTTCATAGAACTAATATACTATTTGAATATATGTATAGATCAAGTCTTATCCCTAGTGCTTCAACAAATGAAGCAAAAATAATATAGGTGGTTTACAGGCAGAGCGATATATCATTACATAGGTGCCTACAGCCCTGATCTTGTCAGGACAGTCTTGTATTTTGGGGTCCTGTCCTTGCAAAAATGAATATGGTGGACTGGTTCTGAATTCTTAAATGTCCAGCAGTTCAATCTGCCAGACAGATTTCAGGAGGCAGGTGGGGAGAGAGCACAAGTACCATGCACCGAGCGTTTAAATGCACCAGTAGTGCCCAAAACAACTTTAGCTTTTTACATCTATTGTACGAGCAGCTTCATTAGTAAATTCTATACTGGGATAAAAACCTATTTAAAAATATTTTTTTCTACCACCTGTCAATTAATTCTTCGGCATTGACTCTACTCCTAAAAATTGATTAATCAAGGAGAGCAGAAGAGACCTCCCACAGCGCATGCATTGTGGTTGCTATGGAGATTCCCTAGCAGGAGTATCGAAACAGATATGACGTCACTCCATTCAAACATGGGCATGCTGGCAAGGAAAATAGCATTCCAGGGTATGACACCATTAGTGCACCAAATCTTTGGTAAAAATTGTAAAATGGAAACATTGTATATGGTTCATTAATTTAATCTTGACTTGTAAGATAAACAATTAAAAATACATATTAAGGCTGTAAACTTATTTCAATATAAAATATTTGGGATGTCATCCTCATCATTTGTAATACCCAAAATGCACAGAAGCAGGATGCACCAGTATATGCAGAAACAAGCATTGCTGTCCACATCATCTCCCAGAATATTTGCTGAGAACCATCCCAGAGCTTCAAACAGTATAGGCCGATGTCTGAAGATCAGCGCAATCGCCTAACTTTCAGACATATGATTAGCCAATCAGAGATGAACAGGAGGACTTTGTCACATATGACCTGAACATTACATGTTGTTACTTCTGAATTAATAAATCACTATACAATAAATATACAGATTATGAAACATGACAAACCTTCCCTACTCTTGGACCAAGCCCAATGAAGCTGATATCTCCAAATGCATCCGTGGGCATCTCTTTGGTGTGTTCTTTTACGTCCCATCCTGTTTTGCTTTGGAAAGGTTGCTGTTTCATTGCTGCATCAATGTGTTGGTCTCTAGCGTAGCCACACATGCACACACTTTTTCTGTATAAGAAAAACGAGTACTGCTCAAAATATATATAAAAAAAAAAAAATACCCAACCGATGGATTAAAACAACAAATCTATTTAATGTGGCCTTTATAAATTCCAAAACCTTAGTGATTATTAGTAATTCTTTCACAGAACAATCTTACCCGTTTCCCTAGTCTATACTAATTGTTTAATAACATTAACTTTGCTGTGTTGCTTCATTACCCACACTCTAAATTCACATTATTTACATTACTTATACTTATTTACTTATGTATGTTAATTTATATAGAAGTGAGGAACATTTCCCTCAACGTTAAGAAATGTCACCATTGCCATTGCATGATAGATAGATAATGGGTGACTGTGATATATGCATCCTACCATTCTCCCAACTTGACAGCTATTATCCTAAATGTATTAACTTTAAACATCTGCAGCCTCTTAAAGTTACTTGGAAGGTTCCTGTGTTTTTCTAGAGTCAAGGCAGACAAATAGGAACTGTCTAAACATCATGGAAAATGTTGTATTATAGTGATGGTTAGTTATTTTTAGTATTAATAATATGGCTATTTTATTTATGTTGGAGTGCAAGATTTAACCCAGTAAGGAAACATACAAGAATATATGACATTAACCCCTTAAGGACAGAGCTTCAGAAGCTTGTCTTTCACTTAATGACAACGGCATTTTTTGAATTTTTTGCTATTTGCGTTCAACTGCAATTTGCTTTTTACTTATTCATTGCACCGACACATATTATATACCGTTTTTTAAAGGACAGAAAGGGCTTTAATTTGATGTAACACATATATATATAAATGCTTATTTATTATTAAAAAAATACAGAAATATGCAAAAAAATGAATGTTTGTGTGTTTTTTTTACAGTTTTTGCAATAATAATGTGTACATAATTAGTGCAGGTTAAGGAAAGTAATTAAAAATAAATTCATTTAGTTGTTCTGAATTACAGAATATATAATGTGTCTGGGATTTTCAGTTTTTTTTGGTAGTTACAGGTCACAAAGCACAAGGAGTAAAATACACTTTTTATGTGGAGCGATTTTAGAATTTGGTATGTTTGTCTTGTAAGCCTAATAGCCATAAAAGAAAACAAAATTGCCACACAAAAGTATATATTTATATAAAGTAGACACCACAGGCTATTTACCTAAGGTTGTTTTGACACTTTCTACGTAGCCATTTTACCGCCAACCTCTGCTAAATATTGGAGTAAAATTGTGTTTTTGGGGGGTTTTCGCACACAAACTTATAACAAAGAACTTCTCATGTGTATTTTGTAAAGTTGGTGTGTGCTATTCCTGTACAAAGTTTTATTATGTGTTCAGTTACTTCTGCTGAGTACAACGGTACCCCCATTGTATGTCTTTGGCACTATTTCGTGAAGCTACAGTGCCATATAGGAGACCTGTCCTTTTCAGTATTCACAGTAGAATTTTGAGAGACGGATTTAATGAGCCTATGCTTCCATTTGGGGTATTATAACAGTTTGACTGTTCAAAAAAACCCCACAAAGGCCTACCATTTGTAAAAGTAGACACCCCAGGGTATGTCATAAGGTGCATATTGTGCCTTAACATGCCCCCATTTTTTTACCATTACATGCCAAAGTATGTGGTAAAAAATAATTTTGTGCATTTTTTACATACGGATTGCATTTTTGCTGGGCATTTTGTATATTTCATATGTGCCACTAAGTTCAAACCCCCCAAATTATGCTCAGCTAAGTCTTCTGAGTAAAAGGACACCCCCATTGTATGTCTATGGCACTATTTCGTGAAGCTACAGTGCCATATAGGAGACCTGTCCTTTTCAGTATTCACAGTAGAATTTTGAGAGACGGATTTAATGAGCCTATGCTTCCATTTGGGGTATTATAACAGTTTGACTGTTCAAAAAAAAAAACACAAAGGCCTACCATTTGTAAAAGTAGACACCCCAGGGTATGTCATAAGGTGCATATTGTGCCTTAACATGCCCCCATTTTTTTACCATTACATGCCAAAGTATGTGGTAAAAAATAATTTTGTGCATTTTTTACATACGGATTGCATTTTTGCTGGGCATTTTGTATATTTCATATGTGCCACTAAGCTCAAACCCCCCAAATTATGCTCAGCTAAGTCTTCTGAGTAAAAGGACACCCCCATTGTATGTCTATGGCACTATTTCGTGAAGCTACAGAGCCATATAGGAGACCAAGCCATATCAGTTTTTACCGAACTTTGAATTTTGACGCCGGGCCTAAGTGCAATTTCCAAGCATCTTCGCAGGTTTTAAATTCAAACTACCCCACAAAGGCCTACCATTTCTTAAAGTAGACACCCCAGGGTATTTCAAAAGGCATATTTTGAACCTTAGCGTGGGATCATTTTTCCGCTAGCGTGTACCAGGTGTAGTGGTAATAAGCGTTTTTTTCTGCCTTTTTGACACACAAAGTGAGTTTGCACAGTATATTTTGCAAACCATATGTGTACTACCACTGTATAATACTTCATATGTTGCTCAGCTATGTCTGCTGAGTACAAAAACACCCCCGTATGTACCTTTGCCAGGTATATGTGGACATCAGAGGGGCACATTTGGGACACAGCCATTCCATTTTTTTTTTCCAACTTTCAATTTTTACGCTGTGCCCATGTCCCATTTTAGAGTATTTTACCAGGCTATATAATCCAAATACCCCATAAAGCCATACCATTTCTTAAAGAAGACATCCCAGGGTATTTTAAAAGGCATATTTTGAACCTTAGCGTGGGATCATTTTTCCGCTAGCTTGTACCAGGTGTAGTGGTAATAAGCGTTTTTTCTGCCTTTTTGACACACAAAGTGAGTTTGCACAGTATATTTTGCAAACCTTATGTGTACTACCACTGTATAATACTTCATATGTTGCTCAGCTATTTCTGCTGAGTACAAAAATACCCCCGTATGTACCTTTGCCAGGTATATGTGGACATCGGAGGGGCACATTTGGGACACAGTCATTCCATTTTTTTTCAAACTTTACATTTTTACGCTGTGCCCATGTCCCATTTTAGAGTATTTTAACAGGCTATATAAACCAAATACCCCATAAAGCCATACCATTTCTTAAAGAAGACATCCCAGGGTATTTTAAAAGGCATATTTTGAACCTTAGCGTGGGATCATTTTTCCGCTAGCTTGTACCAGGTGTAGTGGTAATGAGCGTTATTAAATGTATTTTTTTACTTTTTAAAACTTTTTTTACTTTTTAAAACTATTTTTTAAACTTTTGTTTTGCTTATTAATTTTTTTAAAGTTTCCTAAACTTTCGTAAAACTTTTTTTTACAGATTTAACATTTTTCTAAGCTTTTTTTTTTACGTTAACCCCTAACTAGCAGTAAGCAGCACTAACAGTAAATTCCCCATTTTCCCATAACTCCCACCCACCCCAG
The DNA here is from genome assembly GCF_036172605.1 of Pelobates fuscus. NCBI lineage: Eukaryota > Metazoa > Chordata > Amphibia > Anura > Pelobatidae > Pelobates > Pelobates fuscus. Next base: position 85,564,567 of record NC_086324.1, read on the forward strand.
CTAGCAAAATATTTAATTATACAATATTTAAATTAGTTAATTAAATAAATTTAACCTCTGAGGGTTAAAAAATAAATAAAAGTTAATCGTCAGGGGTTACAAAAAAATTAGATCACAGTATAATACTGTGATCTGTATTTTGATCACTGTAGGCAGTGATCGACTGGCAGGGAAGGGGTTAATTTTTATTTGGACTGGGTAAAGGGTTTATTTTTTTACATTTTTTACTTAAACGTTATTAAAACTTTTTTTTAACTTAATTTTTTAACTTTTTAAAGCTTATTTTTAAACTTTTTTTAACGTTAACCCCTAGTTAGCCTAATACTAAATCCCCCAATTCCCCACTAACTTCCACCCTCCCCAGCTAGCTAAATTTATAACTTTAAAATGTTTTAATTAATTAATAAAATAAATTTAGCCCCTGAGGGTTAAAAAAAATAATAATTAACCCTCAGGGGTTAAAAAAAAAATCAGATCATAGTAAAATGTAATCCCTGCCAATTGATCACTGTAGTCAGTGATCAATTGGCAGGGAAGGGGTTAATTTTATATTAAAATGGGTAAAGGGGGGGTAAAGGGGGGTGGGATTTTAATTTAACTTTATTGTTTTGTCACCAGGGGGCAGGATCACTGAAGATCCGGCTCCCTGCACTTCACACAGAACCAGGAAGTGCAGGGAGGCGGAGGTGAGTATAGAGAGCACATGTGCCCGCTCTGGCATGCTGTCAGAGCGGGCACATGTACTCTGACAGCCCGATCCGGTGCTCCCGGTCTGCCTCTAATGCAGAGGCAGACCGGAGCACCATTAACCCCACGATCGCCGCGATTGCGGCGATGTGGGGTTAATTTTAACGGGTGACGGACGAGGTCCGTCACTCGTCGTTAAGGCAATCCCCAGAGTGACGGACCTCGTCCGTCACTCGTCGTTAAGGGGTTAAGTGGAAGTCTATTTTGAAGATGCCATATCGAATACATCAATGCTGCTATAGTTTTCACAATAAATAATCATTAAAATATCCAGTACATACTTGGCAAATATGTTTAATAAAAGAAAAAACTATACAGAAAGTAATTTGTCCTAAACCAGTTAAAGGAATTTTAAAAATCAAAACCACTCAGTGGTTACAGTGTCAGGAGTGGCATGGTGCTTGTGACAAACGCTCCCTCCCACGTACGTTTGCCATGGACTCCTGGAGGAGTGTGGAAGCTGGCCTCCTGCCCACCAACTATGGTCCAGGTCTGGGACACCGTTTTGGAGTTACCCTGCCCAGCCACCATTAGTAGCTTTCCCTGGGTGCCCCTGGTTCAGTACTTTCCCTTCATGCAAATGGTACTAAACGCTGGCTCACTGGCGGCCGTTCACATGAACCAAACCCACAAATAGTCCTCAGTGGGACTTAGCTGCAACCGCTATGGAACTAATTTCGGCATGAAGACTTTCTGGGTTCCCGGACAACTTGGTTCACAGATTTGAACCACTTTGAAATTCGCCAGGAGAGCACTTTTTTGAGGGATGGTGCCTGAGACTAAGGGAAACAAACGCTACCTGAAAGCCAGGTGGAGCACTCTGTATTGCAGCTGCAGGAGCTCCCGAAAGTTGACCGGCAAAAGCACCAAATGCCATTAAACTATTTTGGGCATTGGACCGCATGTGCAGCCAGTCAGAACTCGGTGGTGTTTCCCCTACACCGCATGGATCTGAGCGCTATTTAGAGAACTTGGGCGCTCAGATCAGGACTATTTGGGGATAGGATTATTTTATGTTTTTATTATGTTTTTGGGTACTTTTATGTTTTTATATTTTTGTGTTTGGCTCCCTTTTCCTGGGAGATAATTAGCTTACTGATATTTAAACACAATTATCTCCCAGGCCCAGAGATTCCAGGGTGGGGCTTGTGCTGAATATAATGGAGACCCCCCTGCTGGGGTCTGTGCATAAAAGGCCGGGTTTGGCTCATTAAAATGAGTTGTACTCCCAAAACTATTTGTCATCTAGTTACTGGGAGGGGAAGGGATATAATCCAGCTCGTAGAGGATTCAGCAGTTAAAGTCCTTCTAAGAACTAGAGCTCCCAGGACTGAAAGTCCAGCCCCTGGGAGGGAATAGAGCTATCCTGTTACAGGATGGAGAGGCTTAAGGAGGACCCCAGTTAAGCCATGGTGACTGGGGGAGAAGAGGTTTTTCCCTGTACCAGCAAGGAAGTGGTACTTGGCGGAGGTACCCAGCTGGGATACAGGGAGCTCCACTATACTGCTTTCCCTGAGTAATTTGTCAAGATGTAGTCAAATTTTAGTAGTGTTTGATAACTTACATGTGTCCCAAAAGGCAACAGCAGCTCAATGTCCTGATTTAAGATTATCCTTTCAAGTGCTGTGCAGAGCCGTTCTCAATGGTTTAAAGCATTTGCTGAGTGCTCTCTGCAATAATTATGGCCCTGCATTGACTATCCAGAAAAGAACAGATGTGGTATGGGCAACTGGGGAGATCCAGGTAAGTTGTAAAACCATTCTAGAAAAGGTTTGAAGAGAGCAAAAAATAAGTTGCAACAGAGTACTGAGAACGGACAACAGCTCAAATAGCCTGCCCATCGGTGGATCCCCGCTCAGATCTCAAGCTGTTTTTTATTTACTTTTATTTTTTATCTCAGGTAGATACCTTAGCAATGTATAGTTATTAGAACTATTACATAAGATAAGCAGCTTTAAGGTCTCTCTATCATCATTAATACAGTGTTTCTTCTTTTCTTGACTATAGTTAATAATTTATGGGTTTAACCTTTATTTCATCATATATTTCCCTGTTTCTTCCCACCCACCCCCTACCCCATCCCTATCCTAATTATCCATATCATAACCCTTATATTCTCACTTACTTATCTACGTTTTCTCTATCTTTATTTGGAGAGAGAGAGACCCTTTGTCTCTTTGATTGAACTATTATCGTCATCAATTTTATTATATGCCCATTTGACCCATCCATTTCTTCCTTATTTAATTGCTTTTTTTATTCCATTTATTTGGATGAGAGTCCCTCTATGATAATTTTAGTTAAAAAATTCTAATTTATCTATCCAAGTATCCCAATATTGTGTGTAGCGGTTTTCTAAGCTCACCAAGATGCCTCTTTCCATTTTTGCTTGCCATATTACTTGTGCTATCACTTCTCGGGTGGATGGAATTTGTAAAATTTTCCAATTCTGTGCTATCAATAATTAGGCTGCTGTAATAATGTGTAAGATTAACACTGAATCCTTCATCTTTATTTCTGACTTATTTAAATGTAATAAAATTATTCCCAGATCCATTGTTAATTTATTTCCTGTCATTTAGTCAATTAGTGTAATTATATATTTCCAATAGTGTTGTCGCGAACCCGAAATTTTCGGTTCGCGAACGGCGAACGCGAACTTCCGCAAATGTTCGCGAACCGGCGAACCGCCATTGACTTCAATGGGCAGGCGAATTTTAAAACCAACAGGGACTCTTTCTGACCACAATAGTGATGGAAAAGTTGTTTCAAGGGGACTAACACCTGGACTGTGGCATGCCAGAGGGGGATCCATGGCAAAACTCCCATGGAAAATTGCACAGTTGATGCAGAGTCTGCTTTTAATCCATAAAGGGCAGAAATCACCTAACATTGACACCTGTCCTCAAAGCCCAGCCCTGATACACACTGACACAGAGCAGAATAGAGACTGTTCCCCCTACATAGGGTCACTTGGCAGATATGGATTGACACCTGTCCTCAAAACCCCTGATACACACTGACACAGAGCAGAATAGGGACTGTTCCTCCTACATAGGGTCACTTGGCAGATATGGATTGACACCTGTCCTCAAAACCCCTGATACACACTGACATAGAGCAGAATAGGGACTGTTCCCCCTACATAGGGTCACTTGGCAGATATGGATTGACACCTGTCCTCAAAACCCCTGATACACACTGACACAGAGCAGAATAGGGACTGTTCCCCCTACATAGGGTCACTTGGCAGATATGGATTGACACCTATCCTAATGATCCCTGATACACACTGACACAGAGCAGAATAGAGACTGTTCCCTGTCCACAGAGACCATGATACACACTGACACAGACAGAATAGAGACTGTTCACCGTCCACAGAGACCATGATACACACTGACACAGAGCAGAATAGGGACTGTTCCCCCTACATAGGGTCACTTGGCAGATATGGATTGACACCTGTCCTCAAAACCCCTGATACACACTGACACAGAGCAGAATAGAGACTGTTCCCTGTCCACAGAGACCATGATACACACTGACACAGAGCAGAATAGAGACTGTTCACCGTCCACAGAGACCATGATACACACTGACACAGAGCAGAATAGAGACTGTTCACCGTCCACAGAGACCATGATACACACTGACACAGAGCAGAATAGAGACTGTTCCCTGTCCACAGACACCATGATACACACTGACACAGAGTCTCCGCGTGAAATAGGGCCGTGAGTAATGACGTCACGGGTAGCCTGCCCATAGTATCGCATAGGGTGGAAGAGCTGATAGGACATCTGAAACGTATTGGGATGGAGATGCTTAATTGTTCTCCAAAATGCTTGACACCACCCCATAGTGAATCTCTGCAAACTTTAATACCATCAGAGGAGGAAGAATGTGGCAGCCCACTGGGATTATTCGAAAAATTTCAAATTGATGATTTTCCAGACCCTGGGGTTGACATTAGTCCAGATTTACATCTTGTGACCCATGAGGATGTTCCAGGCACTACTTGTGAAATAAAGACAGATAATAAAGTGAATGATCCTTCTCCTTGGGACTTGCACCCTGTCGTTGAAGGTGGAGTAGGCAATGGCAAGAGCATGCTGTGGGTAGTCAGTGCAAACACTCTCTTCCCGGTGAATAATGAGGAGACTAACTATGATGACGTTATTTGCGTTGAAAGTAATGATGCCAGAGATCTTTTGAAACCATATGGAAGGAACGAATTGGTTAAAAGAAAGGCAAGAGACCACCTGCATATAGACAAGAATACGCATAAGAGAAAGAAGAGAACAGGTGAAAAAGAGAAGCTGCAGACTGCCTATCTGCAAATAGTTGAGTTATGTCCTGAAGATGTCCGTGTTACCACAGTGCAGACTCTGTTTGATACACTACTGAGGAGAGTCAGAGAAACCCCAGATCTTCACGTATTGGATGAGTCGGTGCGTGGAGTTGCAGAGAACGTAGAACAAGAAATATTTAAACTTTTCCTGTGTACTGACAGCAGATATACATAGGGTCACTTGGCAGATATGGATTGACACCTGTCCTCAAAACCCCTGATACACACTGACACAGAGCAGAATAGAGACTGTTCCCTGTCCACAGAGGCCATGATACACACTGACACAGAGCAGAATAGGGACTGTTACCCCTACATAGGGTCACTTGGCAGATATGGATTGACAAATCCCTGACAAACAGCTACCACATGCAAGGAAGGCAGCAGGGGCGCAAATGACCCACTCCCGACGCGGGAAGGTAGTGACGACAAATAACAATACAGGACTCTTTAGAGGCCCTGTAATTGTAATCAGTCCACTTGAAATCCTTTAACTTTGATCAATTGGAGGGAAGTCTGGTGCAGAGCCACTGACCCATGCGCAGGGCCAGCCTTAGGCCTTTGGGCGCACACACACAGGCAGACAGCCATACACACGCACACACACAACTGCGACTGACTAGGTTTGTCACCTCCTCAAAAGGACGCATGAGCCTACAGGCATTGCGCATGAGCGTCCAGTAACATGGCAAAAAAATTCCCAGCTCCCTAGAGGCTGTCCTAGCACCCCGGTCATACAAATATTCATTAACAGCTTTTTCTTGTTGGAGCAGGCGGTCGAACATTAGGAGTGTTGAATTCCAACGTGTAGGGCTGTCGCAAATCAAGCGCCTCACTGGCATGTTGTTTCGCCGCTGGATATCGGCAAAGTGAGCCATGGCCGTGTAGGAACGCCTGAAATGGCCACACACCTTCCTGGCCTGCTTCAGGACGTCCTGTAAGCCTGTGTACTTATGCACAAAGCGTTGTACGATCAGATTACACACATGTGCCATGCACGGCACATGTGTCAACTTGCCCAACTTCAATGCCGCTATCAAATTTTTTCCGTTGTCACACACCACTTTGCCGATATCCAGTTGTTGCGGAGTCAGCCACTTTTCCACCTGTGCGTTCAGGGCGGACAGGAGTGCTTGTCCGGTGTGACTCTCTGCTTTCAAGCAAGTCAAACCCAAGACGGCGTGACACTGCCGTATCCGGGATGTGGAATAGTACCTGGGGAGCTGGAGGGGTGCCGTTGATGTGGAGCAAGAAGCAGCGGCACAAGAGGACTCAGCCAAGGAGGTTATGGAAGAGGATGGAGTAGGAGGAGTAGAGGAGGTGGCAGCAGGACTGCCTGCAATTCGTGGCAGTGTCACCAACTCCTCTGCAATGCCACGCATTCCTTGCTTGTCAGCCGTCAGCAGGTTTACCCAATGCGCAGTGTAGGTGATATACCTGCCCTGACCATGATTTGCAGACCAGGTATCAGTGGTCAGATGGACCCTTGCCCCAACACTGTGTGCCAGACATGCCATGACTTCCTTTTGCACAATCGAGTACAAGTTGGGGATTGCCTTTTGTGAAAAGAAATTCCGGCCGGGTACCTTCCACTGCGGTGTCCCAATAGCTACAAATTTTTTGAACACCTCAGACTCAACCAGATTGTATGGGTAAAAGCTGGCGGGCTAATAGTTCGGACAAGCCAGCTGTCAGACGCTGGGCAAGGGGGTGACTTGGTGACATTGGCTTCTTACGCTCAAACATGTCCTTGATAGAAACACATGACTGTGGGCAGATGAGCGGGAACTGCTCAAGGCGGGAGACGGAGTGGCGGATGGTTGAGAGGGGGCAAGAAGGACAGCAGTGGTTGACGTGGCTGAAGATGCAGGACCAGGAGGAGGATGGCGGCTTAGAGTAGGCGTGCTGCTTGTACTCATGTGTTGATCCCATAGGCGTTTGTGATGTGAGATCATGTGCCTACGCAAAGCAGTTGTACCTAGGTGGGTGTTGGACCTCCCACGACTCAGTTTCCTTTGGCACAGGTTGCAAATGGCATCGCTGTTGTCAGAGGCAGACACACAAAAAAAATGCCACACTGCTGAGCTCTGCAATGACGGCATTCTGGTGGTGGACACAGCATGCGTTGATTGGCGTGCTGTCGGGCTGACCCCGGGTGCCGATGCATGCTGTCTGACTGTGCCACTAGCTCCTTGCGACGACCCCCCCCTGCTTCCAACTCGTCTCCTCCTCCTCCTCTCTGTCTCCCCATCTGAACTTTTGCCCTGTTCTTCTTCTTGCCGAGCGGGCACCCACGTGACATCCATGGACGCATCGTCATCATCAACCGCTTCGCTTGTATCTGACAACTCAGAAAAGGAAGCAGCAGCGGGTACAACATCATCATCATCACACCGTACCTCCATGTGTTTAATGCTGCCTGCCTGAGACATATCCCTGTTATCTACATCCTCTAGCAATAATGGATGCGCATCACTCATTTCTTCAAACGGGTGTGTGAATAACTCCTCTGACATACCAAGTAAAGCGGCTGTGGTGCTAGTTTTGGTGGTGGCGGCAGGCGGGTGTCAGGGTTTCTTTGCTGTTTCTAACAGCAAACCTTTCTGTTTCAGTGATTGAGTTTGCAGCTGCAATTACTATGAGCTGCTTCTGCTTGTTGCCACGGTTACTCACCTGTGAGTAGTAATCACCCTGCTGCTAATCAGTTCTGCCTATTTAAGCAGCTAAGCCCAGAACCTCCTTGCCCTTGCGTGGTTTCCTGTTTCCCAGAAGTCTCCTTGTTCCTGTGTTTCCTGTTTGATCCTGGTTCCTGACTCCGGCCTTGTTCCTGACTCCGCTGCTCTCCGTGCTCCTGATCCTGGCTTGTCTGACTACCCGCTCTGGTGACTGACCCCTGCTTGATTCCTGGACTTTGCTTTTGTTTATTATTTGTTATTTATTAATAAAGGTGTGTTTGCATCTACTTCTGTCTCTGTCTGGTTCCTGGTCCCTGACATTACGCAAGGGCCATGAATACAGATGGTACAGGCAAGACACCTATACCTAACCTGCTTACCCAGTGGGACCAGCAGAACCACCATTTGGACCAGTATGCCCATCTGGATCCAGTACCCGGCCAGCCTGCGATTGCGGCCGCCTCTGCCTCACTTCCTGTTCTAGCACCGGTTGTAACCTCCAAACCTGTAGCGGCTAGAGAAATGACTGGGTCTGTCCCGCTCCCTCAGCATTTTGGGGGCGACCCAGCACAGTGCAGAGAATTTATAAATCAGGTTAAAGGATACCTTGAAACCCTGCCCCAGGCATTTCCTACAGACAGTGACAAAGTTCACTTCATGATTTCTTTGCTGTCTGAAAAGGCCCTAGCTTGGGCAAAACCTCTCTGGGAGGCGGAGAAGCCTATTATTTACAATTACCCTGAATTTGTTGCATCCTTCAATAGGGTTTTTGATATTCCAGCTCGCTCCACCCCTACTGCCGAACTACTCATGTCTAATTCTCAGGGCACAAAAACTATTGTCGAGTATGCCAGTGAATTCCGTACCATGGCAGCAGAGGGTGGCTGGAACAACGAGACTCTTGTGGCTGCCTTTGCACAAGGTCTCTCCGATGTGTTTAAAAATGAGATTGCAGCCAGAGAACTACCTAAAGATCTCGAGGAACTGATATCATTTGTCACCCTCATTGACATCAGACTCCGAGAGAGATCCTCATCCAAGGAGCGCCTGCGGAGGCCTCTTGTAAATTTGACACCGAGCTTTTCTTGCCCACCCGAACCTCCCTCACCTCCCTTGCCTCCTGGTCCTGAGTCCTCTGTCTGTGTGGAGCCAAGGCGGTTAGGCTTCTCACGCCTCTCGGCCGAGGAGAGAGCCTTTAGGAGGAGGGAGGGCCTGTGCCTATACTGCGGACACCACGGTCACATGTTAAAGTTTTGCCCGATCCGTCCGGCAAAGGGTCCGTACCCAAGATACTGTCAGGGGCAGATCTTGGGTGGTCTTTCTGCAGACCCAGAGATATGTGTGCACAAACCCTTGGTGCCTGTTATCCTCTCCTGGTCTGATTCATCCATTGATACCCGGGCGTTACTTGATTCTGGGGCCGCAGGCTTGTTTATAGATTGTGCATTTGCAGCAAAGCACTCTATACCCTTACAGTCTCGCAACTCCCCACTAGCCTTCGAAGCCATCGATGGCAGACCAATACAGCCAACCCACGTGACCCAAGAAACCGTGCCCATATCTCTGGCTGTAGGGGCTCTACATCATGAGACGACCCAATTCCAGGTCATTTCCTCTCCATATTACCAGGTTGTTTTGGGATACCCTTGGTTACAGAAGCATAACCCCACAATTGATTGGCGCAAAGCTGAGATATTATCATGGTCCCAGCAATGCACATTGTCCTGTCTCCAGAAACCGGTCAAAGTTTTGGGCGCATGTTCTGCCTCTTCCTTACCCGCTGAGTTCCAAGAATTCCAAGATGTATTTGACAAGGGTCAAGCCAGCGTTCTGCCACCACACCGTCCGTATGACTGTGGTATCGAACTCCAACCGGGTACCAATCCTCCCCGGGGCCGGATTTACCCACTGTCTGTAGCAGAAAATCGAGCCATGGAGGAGTATGTTACCGATGCACTGTCTAAGGGTTTTATTCGGAAGTCATCTTCTCCTGCCGGGGCCGGCTTTTTCTTTGTAAAGAAAAAAGATGGCGAGTTGAGACCCTGTATCGACTATAGGGGTCTCAATCGCATTACTATTAAGAATGCCTACCCCATTCCATTAATCACGGAATTATTTGACCGCCTCAAGGGAGCAACGGTCTTCACCAAACTTGATCTGAGAGGGGCATATAATCTCGTCCGGATAAAAGAGGACCACGAATGGAAAACCGCATTTAACACCAGGAGCGGCCATTACGAATACCTAGTAATGCCCTTTGGTCTTTGCAATGCTCTGGCGGTTTTCCAAGAATTTATAAATGACGTCCTGCGAGATATGCTGCAGCAATGTGTGGTGGTTTATCTTGATGATATTCTGATCCATTCCACATCTCTCGAGAACCATCACGCAGACGTTTCTCGTGTTCTACAGAGACTTAGAGAAAATAGTCTGTTCTGCAAATTGGAGAAATGTGAGTTTCACTGCAAACAGGTTACATTCTTGGGATATGTTATCTCAGATACTGGATTCTCTATGGATCCGGAGAAACTTTCGGCTGTACTTAAATGGCCTCGACCTACGGGTCTTCGCTCTATACAACGGTTTCTGGGCTTCGCCAATTATTATCGGAAGTTCATACGCAACTTTTCTTCCTTGGTTAAACTTCTCACGGACATGACCAGGAGAGATGCTGATCCACAGCATTGGTCACAGGAAGCCATTACTGCCTTTGAGTCTCTCAAAGTCGCCTTTTCTGCTGCCCCTATGCTGGCACACCCTAACCCTGCCTTACCATTCATTCTTGAGGTCGATGCGTCTGAGACAGGAGTGGGCGCCCTCCTGTCTCAACGTCCTAACCCAGAGAGTTCCAGGCATCCGTGCGGGTATTTCTCGAGGAAATTGAACCCGGCGGAATGCAACTACCAGATTGGTGATAGAGAACTTCTAGCCATAATTTTAGCTCTCAAAGAATGGAGGCACCTTCTTGAGGGTACTTCAGTGCCAATCCTCATACTCACAGACCACAAGAATCTAACATATCTTTCTGAAGCTAAGCGACTTTCCCCCCGGCAAGCTAGATGGGCTCTCTTCCTATCAAGATTCAATTATGTGGTTTCTTACTTGCCCGGTACAAAAAACATCCAGGCTGATGCCTTGTCTCGACAGTTCTCCCCTCCATCTAGAGAGGAGATAACCCCTACTCCTGTGATTCCTCCGGACCATATACTGGCAACCATCCGTACTAACCTCACCTCACCCCTAGGCGAGGAGATTCTGGCTGCACAAAGTAATGCTCCTCCAGAGAAACCTAATGGCCGTTGTTTTGTACCTATTAACCTCCGTACGAAACTATTGAGTACATACCACGACCCCAAAGCAGCTGGACATCCAGGCAAAAACCAGTTAATCTGGTCCGTATCCCGGCAATTTTGGTGGCCTAGTCTCCGTTCGGATATCACCGCTTTTGTAGCTGCCTGTCCTGTGTGCGCTCAAAACAAAACCCCACGACGCTCTCCAGTGGGTCTCCTGCAAACCATACCTAATGGTGAACGACCCTGGACCCACTTGTCCATGGATTTTATCGTAGATCTTCCGGTCTCTCGTGGCAATACAGTTGTTCTCATGGTTGTTGACCGATTCTCGAAGATGTCGCATTGCATTCCCTTGAAAAAACTACCAACTTCCCAGGAACTTGCAACAATTTTTGGGCGGGAGATCTTTCGTTTGCATGGGTTACCCAAAGTGATAGTCTCAGATAGGGGTAGCCAGTTCGTGTCCAGATTTTGGAGAGCTTTTTGTACGCAAATGGGAATTCAGCTTTCCTTCTCCTCGGCCTACCACCCGCAATCCAATGGTGCAGCGGAACGAGCTAACCAAACACTGGAACAGTTTCTGCGTTGCTACATTTCTGACCACCAGAACAACTGGTCTGATCTGCTACCCTGGGCGGAGTTTGCCCACAATAGTGCGATTAATGCCTCCTCCCGGCTATCCCCGTTCCTGGCAAACTATGGGTTTCAACCGTCCATGTTGCCTGATACGTTCTTGCCACAGGAGATACCGGCATTGGAGGGACATCTCAGGGAACTCCGTTCCACTTGGGTGCAGGTTCAGAGTTCTTTGCAACGCGCAATGCAGAACTACAAACTCCAGGCCGACCGCAGACGCCTTCCTGCACCTACCTATCAGGTCGGAGAGAGGGTCTGGCTGTCTTCCCGCAACCTACGCCTCCGTGTTCCCTCACAAAAACTGGCACCCCGATACGTTGGGCCATTTCGTATACTTCGAAGGGTTAACCCTGTAGCTTACGCACTTGACCTTCCTGCTAACATGCGCATCTCAAATGTTTTCCATGTTTCCCTCTTGAAACCGTTGGTTTGTAATCGCTACACCAACTCAGTGCCACGTCCACGTCCTGTTCTGATTGACAATCATGAGGAATATGAAATACGCAGCATCATTGACTCACGGGTCTTCAGAGGACAGATCCAATACTTGGTGCACTGGAAAGGATACGGTCCAGAGGAACGCTCCTGGGTTCCAGCCTCTGATGTCCATGCACCATCCCTCCTTCGTTCCTATCACGCCCGCTTCCCCATGAAGCCCGGACCCACCAACAGAGATGGGGGGAATCGTTGAGGGGGAGGTACTGTCAGGGTTTCTTTGCTGTTTCTAACAGCAAACCTTTCTGTTTCAGTGATTAAGTTTGCAGCTGCAATTACTATGAGCTGCTTCTGCTTGTTGCCACGGTTACTCACCTGTGAGTAGTAATCAACCCTGCTGCTAATCAGTTCTGCCTATTTAAGCAGCTAAGCCCAGAACCTCCTTGCCCTTGCGTGGTTTCCTGTTTCCCAGAAGTCTCCTTGTTCCTGTGTTTCCTGTTTGATCCTGGTTCCTGACTCCGGCCTTGTTCCTGACTCCGCTGCTCTCCGTGCTCCTGATCCTGGCTTGTCTGACTACCCGCTCTGGTGACTGACCCCTGCTTGATTCCTGGACTTTGCTTTTGTTTATTATTTGTTATTTATTAATAAAGGTGTGTTTGCATCTACTTCTGTCTCTGTCTGGTTCCTGGTCCCTGACAGCGGGTGAGTGCTATCTTGAGAGGTGCCTGAAGCTAAGCTGGAGGAGGATGGTGCGTCAAGGTTCCGAGCGGAGGCTGTACAAGATTGGGTGTCCTGTGTTAGCCAGTCAACTAAGTCCTCAGAACTTTTCAAGTTCAGGGTATGTGGCTTCTGAAAACTGGGCATTATTCTAGGGCAAAAGGGAATCACAGCACCATGACCACGACGGCCCCTGCGGGGTGGCCTGCCTCTGCCTGTAATTTTTTGGGGGATTAGTGGTACTATGCGTGCAAGCTACTGTGAGACCAGATATGATTGGCAATGTGCACTGGAACAGTTCTGCAGAGCACACGCTGAAGGAAGGACTGACAGAGCCGCTTGAAGACAAGTAACTGCTATTCAATCTATAACAGTGAAAAACTAATTTTGGTTTTAAAAGCACGCTATAGAGACACCAGATATGATTGGCAATGTGCACTGGAACAGTTCTGCAGAGCACACACTGTAGGCCTGAGACACCCGCTTGAAGACAAGTAACTGCTATTCAATCTATAACAGTGAAAAACAAATTTTGGTTTTAAAAGCACGCTATAGAGACACCAAATATGATTGGCAACTGTCAAAGTACACTGGCAGGGTTGTGCAGGGCACACGCTGAAGGAAGGCCTGACAGAGCCGCTTGAAGGACACTGACTGTCTGCTATTAGCTTACACTGGAAACCTTTTTTCTTTGTAAAAGCACGCTAAAGAGACACCAGATATGATTGGCAACTGTCAAAGCACGCTGGCACAGGTCTGCAGAGCACACGCTGAAGTAGGCCTGACACCCAGATGCTTGCAGACAACTAACTGATCTTCTATTACAGTGAAAAAAAATGATTTCTTTAAAATCTAAAGCTTAACCAATTGTTAAAACAGATATGAGTGGTGGCACTGGGCTAGTGGGCACAGTATCCAATGTGAACCTCACACAGAAGCTGGCAGGCAGGCAACTGCTCTTCTATTACAGTGGAAACTAAATTTTGGTTGTAAAAGCATGCTATAGAGACACAAGATATGAGTGGCAACTGTCAAAGCACGCTGGCAGGGTTGTGCAGGGCACACGCTGAAGGAAGGCCTGACAGAGCCGCTTGAAGGACACTGACTGTCTGCTATTAGCTTACACTGGAAACCTTTTTTCTTTGTAAAAGCACGTTAAAGAGACACCAGATATGATTGGCAACTGTCAAAGCACGCTGGCACAGGTCTGCAGAGCACACGCTGAAGTAGGCCTGACACCCAGATGCTTGCAGACAACTAACTGATCTTCTATTACAGTGAAAAAAAATGATTTCTTTAAAATCTAAAGCTTAAGCTATTGTTAAAACAGATATGAGTGGTGGCACTGACTTTGCAAATGGGCAAGGCATCCAACCTGACACAGAAGCTGGCAGGCAGGCAACTGCTCTTCTATTACAGTGAAAAAAATGTATTTATTTTAAATCTAAAGCTTAACCAATTGTTAAAACAGATATGAGTGGTGGCACTGGGCTAGTGGGCACAGTATCCAATGTGAACATCACACAGAAGCTGGCAGGCAGGCAACTGCTCTTCTATTACAGTGAAAAAAATGATTTATTTAAAATCTAAAGCTTAACCAATTGTTAAAACAGATATGAGTGGTGGCACTGACTGTGCAAATGGGCAAGGCATCCAACCTGACACAGAAGCTGGCAGGCAGGCAACTGCTCTTCTATTACAGTGAAAAAAATTTATTTATTTTAAATCTAAAGCTTAACCAATTGTTAAAACAGATATGAGTGGTGGCACTGGGCTAGTGGGCACAGTATCCAATGTGAACCTCACACAGAAGCTGGCAGGCAGGCAACTGCTCTTCTATTACAGTGAAAAAAATGATTTATTTAAAATCTAAAGCTTAACCAATTGTTAAAACAGATATGAGTGGTGGCACTGACTGTGCAAATGGGCAAGGCATCCAACCTGACACAGAAGCTGGCAGGCAGGCAACTGCTCTTCTATTACAGTGAAAAAAAAATATTTATTTTAAATCTAAAGCTTAACCTATTGTTAAAACAGATATGAGTGGTGGCACTGGGCAAATAGGCACAGTATCCAATGTGAACCTCACACAGAAGCTGGCAGGCAGGCACCTGCAATTACATTACACAGGAAAAAAAAAAAAAAAAAAGCAGCCTGATGTTATAGCCCTAAAAAGGGCTTTTTGGGGTGCTGTCCTTACAGCAGAGATCAGATGAGTCCTTCAGGATTGTAGTGGACACTGAATACCCTAGCCTAGCTATCAATTTCCCTATCTAATCAGCAGCAGCTAAACTTTCCCTCCTCTCACTAAGCATGCATCTTCCGAATGAATCGAAAATGGATGCTGGGAGGGAGGTTGGAGGGTGTGGAAGGGAGGGAGTGCTGCTGATTGGCTGGAATGTGTCTGCTGACCGAGAGGCACAGGGTCAAAGTTTGCCCAATGATGACGAATAGGGGGCGGATCGAACTGCGCATGTGTCCGCCCGCCGCGGTGAACGCGAACACGCTAAGTTCGCCGGGAACTGTTCGCCGGCGGACAGTTCGGTACATCACTAATTTCCAATAAATATATATCGGTTTACAGTACCACCATATATGTAATAAAGTGCCCTTTAAAGTGCCCTTTAAAGTGCCCTCAATATTGCACCGCCAACATCTATTGGATGTATTTGGGTATATTTTATTTAGAAGATTTGGTGTCAAGTACCATCTATTCGAAAGTTTAAACTGGAAATCTGTCAAATTTAAGCAGTGGGCGTGTTTATATAATTTATTAAAATAACTTTTCCAAACTTCCTCATCTATTTGTATATGAAGATCGTTTTCCACTTTTCAATTGCTCCAGAAAGTTTATCAAATCTTAACTTATACAATACTTTGACAGATTTAAATAGCATATTTTTACAGTTTTTTTGTTCGACAAATTGAATAATCCTGACTATTTTACATTCTCTATTCCTAATCCTATAAGCGGAGACCAACCCTTCAATCCTAAAGTAGTTAAATATATAATTCGGTAGAATACAGAATTCCTCACTTATTTGTTGGTAGGGCATGATTTTATAATCCTCTGTTATATCTATGATTTTATTTATTCCCTTGCTCTTCCAAGAGTTGATCTTAATATTCTCTAGCATATCATTAATCCCTGAGATTGGTAGTGCATCTATTATTATGCTCTTTAATCCGACCTTTTTTCGAAATATATCCCACCAACCGGTTAAATCTCTAATTACATTTGATTTGGACATTGCCTCAGTTATAACTTTTTGTTGAGATCTAAAATCAAGAATAGAGAGGATAAATTATCTACCCCTGTACAGTCTTTCTCTATTGAATTCCTTTTTTTATTTTCTGCTGATGTATTATCTGATAACATTATGTGAAACAGTCTACTGGCCTGATAACATTGATGGATTTCTGGGCAACTTAAACCTCCATCTTGTCTTATCCTCGAAAAAAAAAATTTTTTACTCTTGTTTTTTTCCATCTCAGACAAATTTTAAAAAAGAGGCATGTAACATTAGTAACCAGTTTTTGGGACTGTTAATAGAGCCATTTTAGTTAGATATAAGCCCTTAGTATATTTATTCTGCCCGACCATGAGAATCCCAACCCCCTCCAGTCCTGTATGTTTTTATTTGTTTGTTTTAATAAGGGTAAGAAATCACCCATTATTAACAGCACCCCCTGTTTGATTTGATTAATTTTCTTCATAATCTTTGTTATAAATTTTATAGTAGACTTATTAGGTGCATATATATTAGTTAATGTAAACCGTTTATAATTTATTTCGCACATCAGGATAATATATATTTATTTTTCATCAAGAGCTTGGTATTTAATATTTATAGATATATTTTTAGAACACATAAAGGCCACCCCCACCCCTTTTTTTTTCCTTCCAGAGCCGCGCTTATAATAAGCGGATATTTAATAGATCTTATATTAATTTTGTCAGTTTTCCAATGTGTTTCTTGTAATGCACAAATTTGTATATGGTTTTTCCTTCAGGAAATCCAGAATTAGAGATCTTTTAAATGGTGAGTTATTCCCATGGGTGTTCAATGATGCTAGCTTAATTTAACAATTTCTGCCAGCTCAAAGGGCTCTCTCTCCAATTTGTGCATCAGGGTTATCATAACATAGGGTATATAAAAAAAGATTTAAAATTACACACATTTACAGGCTGGTCCTAAACAAAGGAATCAACTTGTGTGTGGCTAACACTCCCTGCCATACTGTATCTCGAGCAATATCCCCCATTGCTCAGATAATGAACCCACATATCCTGTGGGTAAGCGTGCTGGGTTAGAAAACGCCAGAGTCAATACCTAAACATCTAATGGGTATCACACTAAACCAAAAATAAATAAATAAATATATATATATATATATATATATATATATATATATATATATATATATATAAATATATAAACAAATCAATACATAGGAGACGGGAAGAAATAAAAAAAAGGAAAGGCCTCACATCCCCTTCACTCTGCCAAAGAACCCTTAGGACATTACATTGTAGTGTTCTAAACATCACTTAAATGTAAATTGTGATTTTTTTTTCTTTTCTCTCTTCCTTTCCCTTTCCTTATTCTTCTTCTTTCCCTTTTTCTTTCTTCATTCTTCTTTTATTTAGGGGTTTCTTATAGTACTTTTAGGTACTCTTAACACCGTCTCTTTTCTTTTTTCCTTTCCTTTTTTCCCCTTCTCTCCCACCCTGTGGTCAGAGGTTCATACATTCTTCCCTTTTCCTTACCTCTTTTCTTCCCCCCATTTCATCTTTTCTTTTATTTAGCCCCCCCCCCCCCACACACAAAAAAACAAACAAAAAAAACTAAGTAATACCCAGCAGAAAAAAAACACAAAGGAGAACTCTATTTAATACATTTGCACCCTTTCCCCAACCATTATTAGCCAGCTAAAGCCTCATATTATATCCTCTATTAAAATGGTTAAAGGAGGGAGAGGCATAAAGCCAAACAACAAACACATAAAAAAGCAAAACAAAGCTTCAACAAGTAGGGAAAGAGAAAACTTTTGTTTAGGTGATTTACCCCCTTTTGCCTTAAGTGCTAATTTTCTAGTATCAGTTCCATCAAATATGCACTTAGCTTTAGACTGGTTTTAGTATTTCTCCATTATATTTTTCTAGTGTATCTTGCCCATGTATCCTGAGTTGCTCAGCATTCTTTTTATGTTTTCCTGAACTGTCTATCGTCTTGCTCCCTTAGGGCATGACTGCATTCAGACAGAACCTCTTGCTCAAAGTACCCACTGTCCTTTCCCCTCATCTAGCCCTGAGCATGCTGCTAGCATGAGCTACTCCTTTTCCTCGACTCGAGCAGTGCCCAGCCACACACCATGAGGACGCCAGCAGCGTGCACCTACATCATAGATCCTTCCCCCCCCCCCCCCGACTGTGATCTCAAGATGGTTTGAGCTCATCTTGTGTCATTACAACAAGAACCAGACCATTTGCATATCAGACTGGTCACACCCTAAAGGGTGGAATAGATCCAAAATGCAAGCCGGCTCTTTATGCATGAGAGATACAGGTATCCCAAATGATCATTTCAACCTTATTGGGTATCGTCAAGTGAAGTATGGCCGATATCCCTCGAGGCACCGTGAGCAACGGGTCCACGTCTGGATTACCTTTTAATCTTGGGGAAAGCAAAAAATGTTTGGCATACTACTCTGAGAGGGTGCCAGGTCAATATTGTCATCATAATATATTGTATCAAACCAAGAGAGGACACCACACTCATATACTAGGTCCTGGTATAATACCCATATCCATAAATAACATAAATGACAGTGTAGAGGTATACTAAAAACATAATTCATACCATGCACACGCATCCTCTCAAGGAACCCAGCATATACTACCCAATTATTCCTATTCTTCATTTATAAGTACAATTTTGCTGGTGTTCGTTCGGGAGCAAACACTCAGCGGGCAGCCCATTCATACTATATTATACAGACATTTTATAAACTATCATTATTAACAGTAAACTTATCGACTATTTTTTTCCATTTACTGGATTTCTTCAAACCAACAGAATTACCTTGAATTATTACGATTTCCATTTGGTATGTTGCTTGTTTTTTTAATTTCAACCCACTCTGGGACTTTATTACTTTTCCAGTATCTGGCTAAAACTATCTTAACTGCCAATAAAATGTGTGTTATCAACATAGAATTCTCATTGGACATAGAAGGCCATCCCAAATGTAACAGAAAACAGATATTATAAATCTGGTGGTATACATGCTTCCATATATTGCTTAAACATTTACAGTGCCACCATATATGGAGATAATCTCTATACCCTTCCTTGCATCGCCAGCAGTCAGGATTCTGATCCTTGTACATTTAGGCCAATTTTTCTGGTACCATATACCATCTGTTTATAAGTTTATAAAAGTTCTCTACTCTATTCAAACAATGTAATGATTTGTTGACTTTAGCTATCGCAATTTTCTAACAAATTGGACAAAAACAGCGAAGGGATTTCATCACTGTGGCAATTGCTATGCTTGCAAAAATACCAATGTAAACACTAAAAAGAAAGATAATTTTGTATCTAACACAACTAAAAAAAGGTTCAACATCACTAGTTGTATTACTTGTGATTCTAGTAATGTCATATATTTACTACAATGTACATGTGGATTACAGTACATAGGAAAAACGTCTAGACCCCTCAAAACCAGAATATATGAACATGTCAGAAACATAACGAATGGTTTTATAAATCACAGTGTGTCCAATCACTTTTTAGTTAAACATAATTCTAATCCTAGAGATTTAGAATTTACAGCGATCCAACAAGTTCAAACCCATTGGAGAGGAGGGAATACAGCATTTAATCTGAGTAAAAAAGAATCTAGTTGGATTTTTGAGCTGCAAACACTATGCCCCAAAGGGATGAACATTGATTTTGAAATAGGTCCTATATTATAATATATATATTAATTTTCATGTAATTATATTGTGTGTTTTAACCCCCCTTTTTTTTAAAAATCATATTGTGTGCTTTAACCTTAATATCATGCTTTTTATGAATACATTGGATATTTTTTATTGATTAACATAGTATTCTATCATCTGTACCTTTTTAATCTAGATTATAATCAATTAATTATTTATTTTTTATTGTGTCATCCCCTTTTGCCCTTATGTTTTCCCTTTTCCAATATGGCTCCCACATGGACTCAATATCACTATTGAGCTGCTCGGACTTGTCCCCTCCTCCATTGATGAGTCACAGATAGAAAAAAACACGCCCATGTTCGGCTGCCGAAAATGGCGCCTAAATGACGAAACCGGAAGTGACGTTCTTCAGCGATGACGAAAAAAAACGGAAATGACGTATCGGAATTAGCCAGTACGCACGGCCATGTTGAGAAGGTCAAGAGGAGGCAGAAACAAGCCGGAAACACTCCATATAAGGGAAATAAGGAGGGATTATTGCCACACACCTGTAATTGTTTGCTAAATTGTTTGCTATATATAAATGCCCACTGATGCAGTTGTAACTATACATGCACCTGAGGAAGACCCATTGCATTGGGTCGAAACGCGTTGTGCTACTTAATATTTTATTATCTTTTTATTTTTAATAAAAGTATTTTACTTGAATTCTATCTGGTTACCTGGTTCCTGATTTACTCTGCAGAGGATTACAAACACCTCCTGAGGCGACCAAGTACAGATACCTGCACATCTGATTGATGTATCCTGCCTTCATAGTTTAGAGCAAACTCAGAAATGCTCTAAAAATTGTGAGTTTTTCTAAGTCTCTCACTTACATTATTGAGTGTCAAAACGTATTACCCTATGTTGGTTTTCTGTATCCACAGAACCTAAAGACTATCTACAAAATTTGGATGTAAAATTGCGCAATCACCTTTCCTTTTTTCGTTTTGTATATGTAAGTGCTACAAAGTGACTGTGCACTTAGGTGTTTTTGCTGCATGTCGCAATATTTCTGTTAATTAGCACCACCCTTTTCCTTTCTCTTTTTTGTATATTCAAACAATGTAATGATTTGTTGACTTTAGCTATCGCTCTTATCATTTCTTGTTCAGGAATTGCAGTCTTTTTCCCACTTAATCTTAGATTTCCAGACAGAGAGCTTCTGAGAATCCTTTAAGAATTCGAGACATCTAGCAATATGGCCTTTAGTTCTATAGGTTTCCAGTATCTTTTTAAAATTACTAGTAATTTTATTAAGCTTGAAATCCAGGAATTTCGCCAGATAAAACTTAATTCTTAAGTATGTAAATATCGCCTTACTTTCAATCCCAAACTCTAATTGTAACTGGTTAAATGATTTTATTTCCTTTGTATCAAGAATCTCTCGTATATACCTAATTCCCTTCTGTGTCCATCCACTAATATTGATTTCCTCAATGTTACTCTTAATCACCTCTATGGGTAGAAATGGGAATAATCTATATTCAATTTTACAATATTTCTTAATTTTGTTCCAGTATCTCCAGAAACTATCAATAATCAGCAAATTTTCTGGGCGTTCTGGGTTATTTTTATTTCCCTTCTTCCTTGTTGTCCAGAAAAGGGCAGACAGGCTGCTTGTCTCCACTAATGATTGCTCTATTTGATACCAATCCTGATCCTTTTGATCTATACTTAAAGTATTAACTGTGTGTGCCAGCAAACAAGCATTATGATGCTCTATTATATTTGGAGCGGCAAGAACCCCATCTTTTCTTTTCTTAGATAATAATTGTAAACCTATTCTCAGTTTCTTTCCCTTCCAAATAAATTTAGAAAAAGCTGACTGTATAATTTTTAACCAGGGATTTGGAACTTGTATTGGTAACATTCTAAAAAGATAAGTCCATTTGGGCACAATATATGAGCGAATGGTGTTTATACGCCCTATCCACGAGATCTCTCTACTAACCCATTCTTTGAAAATCTTATTTGTATTTTTTATGAGAGGGAGAAAATTAACCTCAATAACTTTATTTATATTATTTGGTATTTTCATACCGAGAAACAAAATATTTCCCTTAGCCCAAACGAAGTCATAGGATGTTTTGATAAAATCCTTATCTTCACTAGATAGATTTATTGTCATTATTGTAGTCTTATTAGTATTTAATTTGTAATTTGAATATTCACTGTAATGGGCCATTTTTTTTATCAATTCCGGCAACGATGATCTAGGGTTCTGCAACATAAGCATGACATCATCAGCGTATAGATTGATCTTATGTTCTAAATTGTTAAACCTAAAACCCTTGATCTTCCCATTTTGCCTTATGTCTTCTGCCAAAGGCTCAATGGTTAAAACATAAAGTAATGGAGACAGGGGGCAACCCTGCCTAGTACCATTCCCAATATTAAACCAATCTGCCTCTATTCCTGGGCCTATTGTCCTGGCAGAGGGAGCAGTGTACAGTGCCATAATGGCATCATAGACTGCCCCCACAATACCATATGACTTCAGTGCATTTCCCAGAAAATCCCATCTGACCCTGTCGAACGCTTTCTCGGCATCCAATGACAGGGTCAGAAGGGGAGCATTCTTCCTAATCGCAACATCATGAACATCCAATATTCTTCTGAGGCCACCTGAGGCTGCTCTACCATAAATAAATCCAGCCTGGTCCTGATGTATCAGAGCAGGGATACAGATTTTTAAACGGTCTGCTATAATCGAGGCATAAATCTTTACATCTCCATTAAGAAGAGATAATGGACGGTAGTTCGCCAATTTAGCTAGATCTTTATCCGGCTTCAAGATTGGAACGATATTCGCTTGAAGCATCTCCCTGGGAAATGTGCGATTTTCCACTATTTCGTTGAATATCCTTGCAAGATGTACCGAGAGGTTGTCTCTAAATATATTATAGAATTTATTTGAGTAACCATCTGGACCAGAGGCTTTCTTTATCTGTAGCTTATTTATTGCTACTATTATATCCTCTGGAGTAATTGGTTTGTTTATCTCGTTTAGTTGTTCTCTAGTTATTTTTGGCATTTTTTTGTTTTTTAAATATTCTGATGAGGGAAGTTGTTTTCCTACTGATTCTAAATTATATAATCTACTATAATAGTCATTAAAGGCTGACCCAATTTTGGGGGGGGATAATATCGTTTCTTTTTCAGTCATAATTTTATGAATCTTCCTCAGTGATTTTTTATTTTTCAGTTTATTTGTAAGCAGCCTGTCTGCCCTATTACTTTTATAATACCAATTAATCTTTTTTTCCTCAAATAATAATTCATTTATACGATTTTGCACTAATAGCATTTTTATACTTATATCTTGGGTTGGTGAAATTTTATTTTCATTAGATAAATTATAATAATCCACATAGAGATCCCTCAGGGGTTTTCCCTTCTTTTTTTTTCATTTGTACCCAATTTGATGAAATAACCTCTTATAATACATTTACATGCGTTCCAGACTACTGGGAGTGACATTTCTACCCCCTCATTTTCCTGAAAGAACCTGTCTGTCATCTTCTCAATATATTCTCTGTTTTCTTGATTAGATAGAATATTGTCATTTAGTCTCCAATTCGTTCTTTTTGCACTATTATTCACTGTATCTAACTCCAAAATTATGGCATTGTGGTCGGACCATGTGATTTCGTCTATAAGAACTTTTTTAGTGCTGTTGGCCAGGCCATCATTGCCCAGGAATAAATCAATTCTTGAATATGAGAAGTATGCTCTAGAAAAGCATGTAAAATCCCTCTCCAATGGATGGAACACACGCCATATGTCCATTAATCTATATTTCTTAAGTATCTTTTGAAATTGTACAGCCTGTGAGGTTTCTACTTTATTTGGGCCAGCAGGGTTGAATGTTTTCCTGTCACAATTAGCATCCAATATACGGTTGAAATCCCCCGTTAAAAGTAATTTACCCTGTTTTATTCTTTCCACTTTATCTAAAAGGTCATAAAAATACTTATTAGAGGGATTATTCGGCGCATATACGTTAACTAGGGTATAGATTTCTGTTTGAATTTTAATTATCAATATTATAACTCTAGCTTCCTCGTCTATTTCTTGATAGATGATTTTAGCATCTACTTCCTTACTTATCTGCAGCAGTTTTATTGGAAAACAGAATCACAGTGCACGTTTTGATCTCAATGAGCTTGAAAAAGATCTCATTGCAGATCGAAGCGTTGCACTGTGATTCTGTTTTCAAAAAAAAAAACTGCTGCTAATGATCCTGAGTGTCTGGACCATATTTTTCTTGCATCAAAATACATTATACATAATACAGTGGGTTGTAGTGGTTATTGTGCACGGCATTAAATAATAATATTATTATTAATAATAATAATAATAATAATAATATTAGAAATAATCATATAAATGAATGAACACACTGAAAAGAGGATCGTTTTTCCTACCTTGTATCAGACATATGTGTGCTTTCCAGATAATATGTACATTCTTTCTTTTTAATGTTTTCTGAAATCCATGAGGAAATATTTTCCTGAATAAAAGCAAGAATATTGAAATACTTCATGATAACAATATCAACTACATATATTAAATATAAAAAAAATAGTAAACGGTGAACAAAGATCCCTTCATTGCAATATATTTTATTTTACACAACTGCTGTCTTTTTTAAAACAAATAGCTTTATTCTTAAATAAAATTCATACATGAAGGGTTATTCACTAAAGTAAGATTTCAAAGTAAATTTCAAAATTAACCCCTTAAGGAGGCAACTTCAGAAGCTTGTCTTACCCTTAACCCCTTAAGGACACATAACATGTGTGACATGTCATGATTCCCTTTTATTCCAGAAGTTTGGTCCTTAAGGGGTTAAGGACACAAGCAATTTTTGCATTTTTTGCTGTTTCAGTTCAACCGCAATTTGCATTTCTCTCATTTATTGCACCAACACATATTATATACTGTTTTTTTTAGAGGACAAAGGGGGCTTTAATTCAAATGTCACATAAACATCAATAAATTCTCATTAATTATAAGAAATGCAAAAAATAGGTAAAAAAAACAACAAAAAACACACATTTTTTTTCACAGTTAATAGTAACGTGTGCATAATATGTCCAGCTTTGGGAAAGTATTAAAAATAAATCCATGTATATGTCTTGATTTTTAGAGTACATAATATGTAAGGAATTTTAACTTATTTTGAACATTACAGGTCACAAAATACAAGGACTAAAATAAAATTTCAATTTGAAACATTTTTGGTATGTGTCAGAAAGTTCGGGGATCCTACAAGCAGAATGCAAATACTAGTAATGTATAATGGACCTTAGGATGGCCGGACTAACAGTAAACACACAAAGAATAGTCAATAGTGAGCTGAGGTCAGGGGTACCAGAAATCAGGACCAACGATAATCTAATTGCCAAGGTCAAAGGGACACAGAAGTGGGAACAGTCAAACGAAGCGAAAGTCAGAATACAAGAATACAAATACGTGATACACGCTCTTGGGTCTATCAAGAACCACAACAGGGAAATGAGTCTCTCCCTGGTTTCTCTTTAAATACTGTGTTGAATTATGTAGGTAACCACGTCCCCAAAATGTTCTAATTCGAACCCCTTCACGGGCCATGGCGTTTTTAGCGTCATGACATTGGTGCTCATTAGTCGAGTCATAAAATGAGGCAGGGTTATCGCAGCTGCTGCGAGAAATGATGGGAACAAGCTGAGAGTTGGTAGGAGTGTCCCCAATACCCTGCAATGTGATGCTAGCCTCTGACATGCCCCTGACTGATACACAAGGTAACCTGACAGTACCTCCCCATTGAGAACCGACCACCGTGCAGGAGGAGCCAGGGTGGTTTGGAAACCGAGAGTGGAATGAACGGACCAAGCGGGAGCATGAATGTCAGAACCAGCCACCCAGGACCTGTCCTCAGGACCGTATCCCTTCCAGTCCACCAAATATTGGAGAGTACCCCTAGAAATCCGTGAATCCAGGATAGCACTGACCTAAAATTCCTCCTGGTCCTCCATCTGAACTGGAGAAGGGGGTGCTGCATGACTAGTGAACCTGTTACATGTCAAGGGTTTTAATAAGTTAACAAAATCTCAGGCACTCACTGTGATATCTTTAAGGCAGTTTTATTGGATCAGCAACGTTTTAAACCGTAACCAGGTCTTTATCAAGCTTGATAAAGATCTGGTTACGGGTCCAAACGTTGCTGATCCAATAAAACTTCCTTGAAGATATCACAGTGAGTGCCTGATATTTTTTTCATTTATATATATTATGTGGGATTTGCTGACCCATGCTCAGTGCACCCTGTGTTAAATTTTATGATCGAGTGCAACCCTCCTTTTTCTCTTAAGGGTTTTAATAAGGACACATGGAAAACATTTGGGATGCGAAAGGAGTACCCAGGCCCATTATACATTACTAGTATTTGCATTCTGCGTGTAGGATCCCCGAACATTTCTGACACATACCAAAAATGTTTCAAATTGAAATTTTATTTTAGTCCTTGTATTTTGTGACCTGTAATGTTCAAAATAATGCAATAAGCCACAGGGTTGACCCGTCTAACCACCTTACATGGACCAATGAATCTCGGTGCAAATTTCATACACGGAACTTTAAGGCGGATATGTTTAGTACTCAACCATACCTTATTACCCGAGTAATATACAGGGGCATCAAGTCTTATACGGTATCGGTATCGGTATCGGTATCGGTTATCGGTATTCTTTTTATCAAGAGAAGATTTATGAGTCTGCTCCCAGACTTCTTTAGGGCATGTTGATCCACCATTGGCATACCCCGTGAAGGAAATGCCGATGGAATTACCACATGGTGAAAACCATAGTTTATGAAGAAGGGGCTTTGTTGAGTCGCATCAGACATTACATTATTCAGAGCAAACTCAGCACAAGGAAGCAAGCCAACCCAATCATCTTGTTGAGCAGAGACAAAACAACATAAATATTGTTCTACTTTCTAATTAGACCTTTCTGCTGCCCCGTAAGTTTGAGGATGATAAGCTGATGAGAATTTAAGTGAAATCCCCATCTGGGAACAAAATGCTCTCCAGAATTTAGACACAAATTGAGAACCTCTGTCAGAGATAATTTATTGACGTATCTCATGTATACGAAATACCTCTTTAGCAAAGACATTAGCCAATTCTGTAGAGGATGGCAACTTAGGTAACGGAATGAAGTGTGCAATTTTCGTGAATCTGTCTATTACTGTTAGGATTACTGTCTTTTTCTCAGACATAGGCATTTCAACTATGAAATCCATGGCAATGCTTGCCCAAGGTTTATTGGGTATGTCGAGAGGTTGCAGTAACCCAACAAGGGAGAGTATGAGATAGTTTGGTTCTATTACATATGCAGCAAGCGGAAACATAATTTGTGATGTCTTTACACATAGCTGACCACTAGTATTCCTTCAAAATCAAATTGAGGTTTTGAAGGTTTTGCATATACCTAGGTGACCTGTGATTCTACTATCATGGAAACAAAGCAATAACTCTTTCTGGTGTTCAGGAGGAATGTATATCTTGCCCTCGGGAAGATTCTCAGGAGCTAGGTTTTGTTTGAAATAAATGTCCGAAGCCAGTGGAGACTGTGTATATATTCTAGTATTAGTAATAATACTTTGCTGGGGAACTATATAAGTCATACTGGTCTCAGAACATGCAACGGGTTCGAACTGTCTGGACGCATCAGCCTTGCCGTTTTTGACCTAGGTCTATATGTCAGTGTGATAAAACCCCTACTGTATGGATACCAGGGCCCTTTTCATATGCCGTTCATGTATTTAGCCCTATCTAATCCCTTTTATTTTGTTTACCAAACAAAGTAACGAAAAGCCGGACCACACACAAGGGGAGTGTGCTGCCTGTTAAGCTTCCTGAAGCTGTGGTTAACCGCAACTAATTGCCGAACGACTGGATGGTCGCCGTTCATATGAACGAACAAGTGGCAGCGGCTATCTTACACTGTCGAACGCCCAGCTGTGTTTTGTAGTCGACCGCATGGAACTGTTTTCGGTCACTGTTTCACACGAACATCGCTGGGACTTCCAAAATTCCATCCCTTCATTTTTATTCATATCAATGCTGCGTTGTTCGGTACATTAGAAACTCACGAACTGGACCGACCCTGGTAGCTAACAGCCATGGAACTAATTCTGGAACGATTTCTGCCAAACGATCAGTGAAAACCTTCTATCTACACGGCGATTTGACTGTGTTCATGGGATCTGAGCGCTTTTTCGGATATATTGATCCAAGCTATCTTGGGATATGTTGAATGTGGGGATTCAGTAATGTGAAATATGAGTTATGCATTTTAATGGGTTTTGTTACATATCTAACTTAGAAATATAGGGTCGGTTTTTAGACAAAAAGAAAAATCCTGCCCCAGCTGGTGAAGATTTCTTAGTTAAACTTTTTTCAGGTTTTCTTCAATATATTCCTATATATATATATAAGGCCAGATTCTCTTTAGCAGAAAGTGGGTATACAGTACCTCTAGGAGGCATAGTTCCAGGAATCAAGTTAATGGAACAATCATATGGTCTGTGAGGTGGCAATAATTCAGCTTTGCCTTTGTCAAAAACTTCTTTCACCGTTAAATACTGTTCAGGTATTTTGACAGTCAAAGGGGCTACATTAGGTACATTAGTAAGACAAATGGGAAGTACTTTGGTGATACAACTTTCCAGACAATTCTTACCCCAAGAGACAATTTTTCCCAATTCCAAGTTAATAGGGAAAAATATCCCTGACCCAACTGACCCTCTATCCAACTGACCCAGAGGGACCTTCCATGGATGCCCATACCCTGGATTTACCAGCCTCTACCCTGCTGGTCCAAAGAAGATTTTCCAAGGATACTTACACTGAGCAAATATATTGGAAACCTTGGGTCCTTTTTTTCCTGTACTTTAAGGACTCTATATTAT